>NW_007578008.1:589652-599208 GCF_000690725.1 Stegastes partitus | reverse complement strand
GCCACCTTGCAGCCCCGCAGAATCAAAAGGCATTACATTTTCATACCAATTGAATGTGTTGAAAGCGGTAATGTTCTATGTTTTAAGTTTTTTTTGACTGCTAGTTGAGTTGGTTTGCATTTGCAATTCCTGGACCTCAAACTGAAGCGGAGAAGCTGACATGATCCAACCTTTACGTGGAGGATCATCACCGGTGAGGAGAGGCGGGTCTGCGGTTTCCATCAGGAGAAGAAACAGCAGAAGAACCCCAGAAAAGGTGACATCAGACCACGAGAGAACCACGAGCATCATCATTGTTGTCTGAAACACTCACATGGTTGTGCAGCGGGTATTAGTCTCTCAGTGTCAGGGCTCAGTTCTGCTGCAACATCTTGAATTGTCTCAAGGAAAACATCGGCACAGATGACCAAACTGTGGCAGGCAGGCGGTTGAACAGTCACAGTGCAGGAACAACCGTGTTTGCAAGATTTCCTGTGATTTTTTAAAATCTTCTCCATAATAAAATCCAAGCTGAACGGTCGCTGTTTTGACACAAGATTAAAGCTCCTTTGCAGATGGTCCTTGACATGTCGACATAACGGGACTTCAAGGCAGCGCTTTGCAGGAGCGTCTCTATACCAGCGACCGCTTCATCTGGGATGGCAGCCAAATTTAAAGCAGGTAAAGTTTTTGATGTTTGATGGTTCCACTTTCCAATCACACCACACACAAGTAAAAAGCTCTGCAGAAACAGCTGCCACGCTGAAAACCAGCACAACAGAAAACACAAGAGCAGACTCAGGACTTGACTTAATATCCGGAGAATTCAAATTTTTAAGCCGCCAACATTCGTCGCTTAACAAGACGGGATGCGCCGAGGAGGAGCTGCCGAAGCTCTGAAGACCGTTCATCTTTTGATTACACGTTTAGCCTCTTAAACGCCGCTGCCAGTCGATAACCTGGAACCGCTCGGCTGAGGAGGCGGTTGTCGAGCAGATGCAGGGCCCCCCGATTGCATTTTAATGTCAGACAAAAAAAAAATGCCATGATGGAGGTGTTGTGTTTCTGTCTTATCTATATGGTAACTAGCTGCGTTGCAACAAAACATTGTCATTCAGAACACAGCTCACTTTGTAACCGCTGATTACACAGATCTATCAGCTAGAGAGGCGTTTCCAATTGTTTTTTCCATCCAACTGCAATCAACAGACGAGCTCGTGCGCCCGCTCACACACTTTAGCCACACTCAGAAAAATGACACACAAATCACGCATGTACACATGCAAGTGCCCAGATGTGCTGATTTCTTCTTTTTTGTTCCCCTTTAGTTTTCAGAGCTTCCTCATTCGCTTGGATGGAGAAATTACATCGGCAAAGACGAGGCACCGGCACACAAGTTCTAAAAAAAGATAATCGCAGCTAAACTTTCCCCGCAGTGCAACACAGCGCCATCGTGCACTCAGCCACACGACCCAGATGGAACACCTTGTACCGCGCAGCCTGCAGCTTTGTGCTAATTCCAGTGTTCCACCCTTTTTGTGCCGCGTCTAATGAGGCCTCGAATTTTTACTTCCCGGAACATATTTTATTCCATCACAGGTACCCGCGACGGCGCGCGCTCACCTTTGTGTTTCACTGTTTGAAGGTCTGATAAAAACTTCTCCAGCGCTCCTCGACATCACTTGTGACATTAGCATTTGATATAAAATGAATGCATTAAACAGCAGGCGATGACGGCAAACAGCTGCGCTAATACGAGTCGATAAGTATTGAGACGGGTTTAATTGCTTCGGAAATGAGACGAAGCGTCGATCGTCGGCTTTAAAGGGCTACGGCAGCGTTGCATAATGTAGGGCGCGTATCCAGTCGAACCATCTGGGATGTTTGAACAAAACTTTTTCGACAGTCCGTCTGATGTGGACATAAACACCTTCAAGTTTTTATGCTGCAGAGTTCTGGAGTTCTGAGCCAATAAACAGCTCAAGGCTACTTCGTCCAAAGGAAGCTCTGAAGCACTTTTTTTTTTTTTGGTAAAAATGTCAGACGAGGCCAAAGACGCAGAAAGCAATGTTCTGCTCTGAACCTACAGCCGCTGTACTGTATATTTCATAATGAGGCGTAAGCATCAACCTATGAATATCGTTAGCGCTGGTCCGATGCCAAGCGCTTGTTTTTCATCTTATAAACACTTATTTTCACGGGCGGCAGTAAAGTAAAACTTCATTTTCTTAGGACGCCCTTAAAGGTTGTTGATTGTTTGAGTTTATAAGAGAAGGATTATGTTTCTTATTCGCTGGTCTCTTCTAACCGCTCGTGATGATGCTTCTCGGTGTAAAGCTGTCATTTTAACTGTCAGCTCGTTGCTTCACGAATGTAATCTAAGACAAAAAACACAGCCTTTTGTGGAAAAAAATCATTTTGTCAGCTAAAGAACACAAATCTCATCCATTATCCGGTAAGTAGACGGCTTTATTTCGACCGCGGCGATATCAACAGTTAAGCGTCTTTTGCTTAAATAATTAGTCTCAAAGCTTTTTTTCCTGACAGCTTTGATATAAGGAGAAAAAAATAAGGTTGAAGTGAGCTCCACCGGCACATATTTAACGCATTTATATGCGTCGTCTCTTAAATAACCTCGTCTCTGGGGGCAGTTATCGACTCCGTGTTTGCTGTGACTGTGACTAAAAAAGCTGCTGCAAATGGAATATTTGATTATATTTGCCGGTGTCTATATATCTTAAGTCGAGTTCTCGCCGTCATGGCTGAAAATCGCCACATCACAACTTTAATCCGACTGTTTTGCAAAATGATGGAGCAATTTGTTGGACTTTCAAAAGCAGGAATATCCAAGAAAAGCGAAGTTCTTCTTGTCACTCAGGAAGTTAAGAAATGATGTTTGGCCTCAGTAAAAATACAACTGTTGGATGATCTCTTATGTAGGACTTGCTCTCGCTGGCAGCAACTTGTTATTAAAATAAAAAAGAAGTGTTTTTTCTTTTTCCAAGCAGCAGCTGATGTGCAGGAGGGAGCTCATGCAGGGATTCTAGATTTACTCTTGCAGCAGGTTTTCATAGAAAACACAAAATGCCTTATTAGTCTTTTAGGCAGCGCCGGCCTCTCTTATCCGTTCTCCCGGGAAACAAAATCTCAATTTACATGCAAGTTTCCCTTCGACCGAGCAGCTCATAGAACACACTGAGCCAGTAACTAAACTGACATGACTGGACTTGAAGAGCTGCTGCAGTTTTTTGTTTTTTTGTCAGTGGAGGTTGAGCACAGTTCTATTGATTGGGGCTTCTTTTTCTAAACACAACATTTTGCAGCAGTTTTGTGCTCAAAGAGAAGCTCTGCTCAAATAACCAGTTCACAGAGTTCAGTTGTCATCGTTCCACTTGCTTTGTGGTCACTTTGATCCACGGTTATGTGACGACCCAAGCTCAGGAGCTGTGAGGGCGGACCCAAACGAAAGAGGTGAGGCAAGGAGAGACAGGTTAAAGCAGGGGTGTCGAACTCCGGTCTGATTCCAATGATCAGCTCATCATCAAGCTCTGCAGAAGCCTGATAACGATCCCGATCATTAGAATCAGGTGTGTTGGAAGAAGGGAAACATCTAAAACATGCAGGACTGCGGCACCTCGAGGACCAGGATTGGACACCCCCTGGTTAAAGGAAATGTGTTTTATTCACACAGTGGGGTTTTGTGGGGGGAAACCAGGTGAGGGGTCCCAGTCGTGGTGGGGGGGATCCGAGAAGGCGGTCGTCGGCGCCGAGGGGAAGGATGTCGTGAGGAAGGTTCCATGGAGAGGGTCGTGGCGGCGGGTCCCGAGGTGGCGGTAGGAAATCCGGTGCTCAGGGGATGGTGCTGGTGAGATGGTCGTCTTTACCCGTGGTGGTGACTGATAACACTGAAGGAAAACATTTGATATAATGAAATCAAGAAGAAAAACAAAATGCACTGGTGAAAAATATTGACGTTGACATTTTTCAGCATCGATCGCCAAAGCTCTTTGGGTGTGCACAGATCTGGATGTCTGTCCCTGAGATGCTTGAATCAGTTTGAGGTGTTTCCTTAGTTTCTCCTAAATACGACAACATCTGCATTCTGGCTTTTGGTCGTCTGCAACCTCCGATCATCCAAACATGACTCTCCAAAAGAAACTGAACTTCTCCTCCTGACCTGGATTACTGAGAATCTACACAGAAAAAACTTTTGGTACAGTTTTCAACTTTCAAACTTCTCATGACACCTCGAGTTACTGTGAAGAACCACGTTATCGTCAAACTGCTTTAAAAACTTCCTGCCAGTCTGGAACAGAAACACCTGCCGGCGACTCCAAAACAAGTTTTACAACAACATGATAATCAAGACAGTTTTCATTTGACTTGATAAATGCAGCTAAAGTCTGGAGTTAGAATTTATTTCCACTTTAGCTGTATGCATTTTTTATTTTTTAAAGAAACTTAAAGAGAACATAAACCCTCAAGGTCACAGGAAGATCAACGGATTTTTATTTGAAAAAAGAAACACCGTTTGAATGTAGTGTCTCAAACACACATGCATGGTATAAAACACACACAGGACTACATTTTGTCTTTGTCTCAAACACACACACCTTGTCTGGTGATTGTAATGCATTTGGTGATGAGGGTCAGCGGCCTCTCGGATCCTCCGCCGAGGCAAAAGGAATGAATAGAGCAAGAAGAGTCGGAGGAACGGAAACCAGGGAAAAAGAAAAAAAAAAGAAAAGGAAATAAAATGAATTTTAGAGTAAGAAAGAGAGAGAAGGTTAAGAACGTGAATGATGCATCTCCTCTCTGCTTCATTATTTATCTCTCAGCGGTTCCATTCTAATCCTTCTCTGTAAAGCCTGAACTCACACATTCCTGCAAGTATTATATTTTCCACAACTAAAAAAAAAGTCATTTGAATTACAAACGTTCTTCACGTGTGTGAAGGTTTGTGTAGAATTTTCACCATTTTTAATTTGGGTTTAAAGGATTGAAATGAAAAAAAAAAAGGAGCCGGTCTTCATCTCAAGTTTATTTTCCAAATAAAATGTGAAAAGGAGCCTCAAAAAAAAAGTGATTTTCCACAGCTCTCGTTCTTTCACCATCTGCCATCAGACTTTTTTTTTTTTTGTGAAACTCAAATTAAATTCCTGTTGCATAACGAGAATCAAATCCACTCCGTTTTACACGTTTCACTGTAAAACGCCTCTTACACAGAGCTTTAGAGAGCTTTAGTTTGATGCTTTTGAACGACTTTGCAAATCTAACATAGTCTAATGAAAGCATAGGGTTGTCCATTTAAAGCTGTTTTCTGTCTTGTCTTTTTTTTTTTGCACATTGAGTGTTTGTGAGCATTAAAATTGGCACAAACGAGTCGGATCAAGTGATGACATAATCAAGGACAAGAGTTTTGTAGCATGCAAACATGTTTAACTGATAAGAATCACTGCATAAGAACAACGTATTTTGGTATTATCAAAATTTAAAAAGATGAATAAATCTGACGTGTGCGAGCTGCGTCTATTTGGACATTATCACCTGTTATCTGTGCTTATCTTTACCTGCTTTCACTTCTGGTAGACTCAGCAGTAGCCTCTCGTTCTAAATGAATACATTTTTCACCCTGGAAATGTGAAATGTAGCTTGGAAACACACAGTGAGGGTGTATTTTAACCCAAATCTTGACCATTTTTTGCCTAAATGGATCAAACACTGAGAAAAATGAACGGAAGCACAAGTCAGAACGACATTTGAGTTCAAATAAAACACGATTAGAACGGTTGGAGACAGAACTCAACAAACTCAATCCTGCTGAGTGAACGTCTGCTGCCTCCTGAGACTTTTACTACTACTAATAATAACTGTATTTATGTAGCGCCTTTACAGTTTACAGGCAGGTAAAAAACAAAAAGAAAACCACTCACTGACCAAGAGAAAGCTAAAAGATTATTAAAATAAAATAGTACGACCGCACAAAATAAAATAATAAAACGCCACATCCAGATAAATGAAGGAAAATAACGAGTTAAACCGTAAACAAAAGGCTAAAAGTGATGAGAAGAGTTGATAATTTTTAAAAGCAAACTCAGTTTCAGTCAGACTTTTGATTGAGTGGGTAGATTTTATTTATTCACTATTTTTTTTGTAAATTTATTTTAAACTAATTTTATTTATCGATTTCTCAATTTGTTCACCTGTTGACTTATTTTAGACTTTTTATTGACATGTTTGTTACTTTGTTTTTAATCATTTCTTATTCAGTTTTTAATTTATTTATTGATTTATTTTTATAATTTTTTTTAAATAATTGGTGTCTTATTTTGTTTATTTATTTATTTTCTAGGTTATTTTATCTAATCTGGTGTTTCCTCATTGTGTGTGTTAGATCAGTTGCAGTGTCTGATTGATTGATTGATTGATTGATTGATTGATAGTTTAAAATAACACTACTCCTACTCTTACTACTACTAATAATAACAATAATTGCATTTTGCTTTGAGTTGCCTCTAGGGTATAAATAAACTTATTTGAACTGAATTGAACAAATTAGCAAATAAATAGCAAGTAAAAGAGATTAAAAATGAACAATAACAACAGTATATTAATTAAATGAAGCCTTTTAAATAGCACAGTAACATCATAAATTCCTTTAGCGACGGGGGGCAGCTGTTTGGCTAAAACCACTTTAATTCCGTTTACACTCATCACACACTTCGGCCCGTGTGCTCTGCAACACGCGTCGCACTTCAAAACATGATATCGCACACCCGCCCACAAGAAGCTGTTGATTTCATCAAGCGTGTTTACCTGAAACCTCAACTTACAGGCGGCTACAAAGGAGGTCTTTAAAAGGACCGTAGTCGTCTCTGAGCCTCGGTCCACTGTCTGCTGATGACAGCGGGCAGATCAAACGGATCGGCTTTGTGAGGGACTCTCCTTTGAAAAAACTGCAGCTGAAAGAATATTAAAAGAGCAGCGAAGGAGATCTGGAGCGAGCAAGATACCTGGCTGCATGTGTGTGTGTGAAGAAACCCTTTAAAAATAGATGAAAAGTGCTGACATCGCCAGTCATTCTCGCTTTCTACACTCGCTTAAATATGCAATGCAGACACACACACTCTCTCCTGCACACCGTCTCCCTCCTGCTCATTGTCTCGTGATGCACTTCTGTTTAAACTACACCTCCATCAAACTTTTCATACGAACATCGCACCAATCAATTCAAACATCCTCACTCCCTTCCTCTCTCCTCATCAGGGTTTGACAAGAGCCACGCTAATCATTTTAATTCACTCAATTGCCTGAGTCAATGGTTTCCGCCCTCTGGTGTGTTGAATGTATTCAGGTACAGACTCGAGTGGGACTCTCATCATCATCATCATCATCATCTTTTTTTTTCTCACCAAAAGCTTGTTTAGTCACACTGGAGAGCATCGGGCGAGAGAAACAGACTTTAATTGTCCTCAAGATGGTGTTTTTTTTGTGTGTAGCTGTTCAAATTGGGCGGAAGATGCAAACAGGCAGCAACACCGACATTCGATGATTTCAAAAAGCTTTTTTTAAAAATCTGAAACTTTCTACACTTGCGTCAAGCTGACGTCCTGTTGATCTCCAAACAGTCGCTGAGATGATGCTCTTCTCGAATTTCAACGTGAGAAAAAAAAATCTGCTCAAAGTAGGCAGACTTAAGGATTTCTTTTTAATACGACAAATGGTATAAAGCTGTTAGCTGCACCTCGACATGTTTCGGCGTCTTTTCTGTCGCCTTCTTCAGACTGTATAAAGATGGACGTAGCTACCGTGACTACAACTTCGAATAACATTTTAATTATTGCAACTAAGCGTTTCATTTTTTTTTTTTTTAAAGTGTTCTACATGTTCTGCTTTGCATTATTGTGAGATATTGTCATCAAACAGCTTTAAATTTGTGAAAGAATGTGAAAAGTGGGTCAATGTGCATTTGAAAAAAAAAAACAGAAAGTTTTGAATATATCTAAGCTAAAATCTGACAAATATCTTTGTAAATACTCATATTTCGTGCTCTAAACATTTTAGGCCAATCAGAAATGGTCGCGCTGAAATTATTCCAAAACAAAATGATGTTCTGAGATGGAATGACCGTTTTGACTACAACTTAAAATAACTTTCTAACTACTGTGACCACATTAGAACGTGTTTTGTCTTGTATTACTGTGAGACACTGTTATCCAAACGTAGCTTTAAATTTAAATGTGTGGAAGAACGTGGAAAGAAGAACACACTGGGTTCAACCTGTCAAACATACATGGGACTCATTGGTAAACTGGGTTGAAGATGGAGGTATAGCTTCTGCAAAGTCCATCCAACACTGTCATGTGCCTTTCTCCTATTTAAAGACTTTGCACCTGGACAAACAAACAAAAACGAAGACTTGGAGTTGGAGAATCTTCAACTCTCTGAATGAAGATCTTATTGGATAGCGAGTGGAATCACCATCTTATAACCGTTAGAACCGCACAGTAAATAGTCTTTAGCTCACACCGAGGTGGTTTGTAGCCGAGTATGAGAGTCAACACCTCCAAGTCTGATTCTCACTGACGGATTGCGTCGGGGTTGAGTCGCCGCCTCAAATGAAGACGTCTGGGAATCTCGACTTGTTGTAGACAGGTGACAGGAAGACGTAACGTGAGACGAGCAGATGGATGTTGCGCTGAATGGAGCAGGTCATCGTGGTGAAGAAGGAGCTGAATCGGAGGTCAAAGCTCTTGATTTATTCAGTCGCTCTGCATTTCAACCCTCACCTTACGGTCATGAGCTCCGGGTATCGACCCAGAGAATGAGATTACGGATAAAAAACCCAACCACAAAGGGTTTCCTCAGTAGGCTGGCCGGTCTCGTCTTCAGAGACAAGATGAGACGCTCGAGAAAGAGCTGCTTCTTTGTGTCAAAGGAAGCGAGCCGAGGTGGTTCAGGCATCTGATTAGGACGCCTCCCGGGCGCCTTCCTTTGGAGGCTTCACTGGAAATCCCAACTGGGATAGATCCCCTGGAGGGGTGTCATCTGACCTGGGAACACCTTGGGATCCCTCAGGAGGAGCTGGAAAACTGCTGACTCGAACCCAGATCAGCACAAAAAACTGCTAGATGGATGGACAAATGTATGAATGGTGTTGCAGCTACAAGGTACACAATCGAACACAGCTCAGCCTCGTATCATCCAATAATACAGGTTTAGCACCAACATTTCCAGACCAGCAACACCAGTCAGACATGGCCTATACGTGTCTAATACAAGCAACAGCTGCTGCTATCTGGACGCATGTGCCTCCGAAAAGCAATTTCTGTCAGAGCTCTGCAGCCGCTACGAATTCAAAAACTAAATGTAAGTTCAAGTGCGAAACACTTTTTGGAGTTTTTCCACCGATGAGAAATGAAAAGCTTCAAGGGCAAAACAAACCGGCTGCATTGTGCCGCGGTGACCGTGATGCACCATACGAAGCGCAGCACAACATGCACGCAGTCACGAAGCGCGGTTGGCGGGATGCGCCGTACAACACAGCATCACGGGTGATCTGTAAGCTGCTCCTATG
>NW_007578008.1:581213-589023 GCF_000690725.1 Stegastes partitus | reverse complement strand
ACCTGTCCAGGGTGTCCCCTGCCTTCGCCCTAAGTCGGCTGGGATAGGCTCCAGCCCCCCCGCGACCCTAATGAGGATTAAGCGGTGTATAGAAAATGGATGGAATATGTCTAACTAATAAAACAATACATATATATTTAATATGAAACTGCTGCTACATGACTGATCCTGTTACAAAAGCACACGTCTATCAAGACTTCCAAATTTATCAAATAATGATTAATAAATCCTCAGTCGATATCTCATTTTAGGAGCAAAAAAAAAAGTTAAAAAGCATTATTTAGAGTGGCAGAAAGTATTTTTTCCCAATTCAGACAGAATAATAAATTTTTCAGTATGTTCAATTCCTGCGAGCTAATATCTCACATTCCCGAATAACCAAATAAAAGAAGATGTTGGAATGTTGACCACCGCAGGTTGGTGATAACTCGGCAGCTGCAGAGAAAACATACGTGAACGTGCATTTCTGTCAAGCCTGCAGGTCCACCGCCGGCCAAACCGGCAGCATGTGGGGGATTTGATTGGGAGGAATCAGCCAGAAGACAGATGCCCTCTGACATCTGGTGAGGTGAAGATAACAGTTTCTCTCCATCTGACACTCCCATCTATAGCTGCACTTGGTTTTTCCTCTTCCTCAACATTCCTGCATGACTCTCTCTCCGACAGCGCCTGCTCTCTTTTCCTTGTCAGGGTTTTTTTTTTTTTTCCCTCCCTCCTTTATTCTCTGCTGCTTTGCAGAGATTTAATCAATTCCACAGTTGCTGTGACTTCCATTGCGACGCCAAGCCAGCTAATTTAAATGTGAAGCATTTAAAATGTCAATTACAAGCTAATTAAATTAATGGCACAATGTGATTTAGCCATTCCGCTCCTCTCGCCCTGAGCGATGGATAAATTGTCCCAGCTCAGGAGAGGAAAAAGGCTAAGTGTTTAATACAGCTGCCGCTTTGCTCGCACAAACACACTGAGAGACCCGACGCAACCTGTGGGGAAATTGGTTTTAGAGAGGAGGAGGAGGAGGAGGAGGATGGAAAGATGATGGAGGAGTGTAGGTGAAGAGGAAAAGGGGACAAAGACAGGAGGCTGAAATAAAAAAAAGTGAAAGTAATAAAAAGGAAGAAGGTTAAGGAAAAATAAAGGGAATCAAAGACGGAGAGATCAAGAAGATCAGAAACAGGAGACGGGCAAGAAAATGAAAGCAGAGAAAAAGGAGTGCGTTTAGTTGTAAGAATGGAGATGGAAAGAAGAGAAGGAGGTAGGAAGGGAGGAGAAAAAATGAAGGTGAGTGAGGGGATAAAGGAAAAGAAATTAGGGGGTTGTATGAAAATGTGCAAAGAAGAAGGAAAAGAGAATGAAGCAGGAAAAAAAGAGAAGAAGAGGAAAGACATGGTGAAGTATATGAAGTGAAAAGATGCTGGAAGTGTCGGAATATGTAAAATTTTCCAGGAAAGAGGAGAAGATGATGGAAAAATGGAGCAACGTGAGATTAGGATTTGAAAAAATAGGATGGAGGGGAGACAAAAGAGGAAAACTGGAAAGCACGGATATTAAGAGAGAAAAAAAAAAAACGCAACATGGCAGGAAAGAGAAACTCAACATCACGCTCGAGCAGGTGAGGAGGAGGAGGACGGAGGGCGAGGAGGAGGGGAAGCGGCGGGACCGAGGAGCACAGTGCTCCTTACTCAGCTTGAGTCTTGTGAGCTTGTGGTAAATGGAGTATTGATTCAGAGGAGATGAGATTTTCAGAGTAAACACATAACCAAACTCGGCGCTCTGATGTGGGCAGACTACACTCACCGGAGACTTACAGTCGGTGTACAAAACATTACCAGCGCCGCTCTGGTATGGGGCCACTCTGCTTCTGGACGGCTCAATTGTCTTGAGGGTCCAAACTATTTTTTATTTTATTTTTTTTAAATCTGCCACTGGAGTTTCAGATAGACCTCACTTTTATGGCTGACTTGAAAAGAAAAAGCAGACTGCTGGGAAGGTTGGCCGACCCCATCTACCTGTTTTAAACAATAGAAGTGACTAGAAAAAGCAAAACACTATCATGTATTATGCAACTGTGGTCCCAAACTGTGACCAATTATCTACTTCTGTAACAACATCCTATACTCTGGGAAGATTTGGCAACCTTGCTGCGAGGATTTGCTTCCGTTCGACCATCAAGACATTAGTTAAGTCGACCACTGTTGCTTGGGCCTACCCCGGCAGTCACTCTTCCAGTTCATCCCCTAGATGTCGGATGGGTTCAGTTCAAGCTCAGAAAAACGTCATTACAGTTTAGCGTAACCAGACTTACCTCAGCGTTGGAGAATGGTCTGACTGCACCAGGAAGCCGTGACTTGGTTGCATTTCTTTACAACGTTGACGAGTAGCAGCTCAGTGGACTTCTTGTATATTCCATTTTTATAAATATTGGCCGAGGAAGGGTCTCCGGGTACCTTCAGCTTTACTGGGTGGTTGACGAACCTGGAGATAAACCTTCAATCTAGCAACAGTTTGTTCTATTACAATTTTTGATTTAAATACAGTGACTAAAAGTGGTGCTTAAGGTGTGTATGGGAGGGGTAATACCTCTGAAGGGGCAACAGTTGTACTCCTTGGAGTTGTTGGTCTCCACCTGCACCCAGCTCTCACTTGTGGCTCCTAGTAGCTGTTTTTATGCAACAGCAGCCACACCCCGGTTAGTTAGGGCTTGCCATACAAACACTGGACTCCGACGGATTCTGCGGATGGTTGGTTAAACGGAGAAGAAGGCGGTTGCGGCAGGTAAGGCACTCCACAGAGTGCACAGGGCAAGATGAGGCACTAAAGGACAATCTTGGTCATCCACTGCATCTGCTTCCAGTCGTCTTGACCTGGTCTTGCCACTGGATCTAGATGGTCTTGGACGAGAGAGTGAGGTCGACGGTGTGCGCAACTCTTTGTCAAAGTTTTCAAGTCATCTACCATCCCGATCCCATTCCTCACCAAGACTACCCCCACCCCAGGATGACTAGATGGTCCTCGTTGCATCGACGAACGAACAGCATGGTGCTTAAATTTGGCAATACTTACCACGATTTGTTCGACCAAGCTATTGTAATGTGTTTCCAGTTTAGAGCCACGACAATCGTCACTACAACAATCAGGACATTTCATCATTTTGAACAAATTAATAGATGATGGATTGCAACCCGCATTCCATTCTCGGCTGTTTGTGGCTCCACTTAGAACCATAAACCCCTAAAAATAAACCCTGTTCCCAAAATATGATGTATTGGTGTATTCCAATACAGCTAAACTGAGTTGTCTTCTACACTGCAACATAGTAGGAAAAGCACAAAAAACAAATCATCTGGCAGAAAATATGCTCTCTTGAAATGTAAGAGACATTGTAAATGCAGTTTGGCTGTATAGGAATGTCACATTTGGACGACGGGGCTGTTTTGTGTTCAGCCCGGGATGCAGCAACGGTGCCCCGGAAAAACAGTGTCAGAGTGGAGCTTGTTAGGGAGGAAAATTCTTTGAAAATGAAACTTTCACAGCAGCAGATGTTGTGGATCTTTACAACTATTCACGAGAAACAAGCAGACGTGTCCTCTTAAACAGTCCATTTTCAGTGTTTTTGTTTTAAGATTATTAGATTATTATTATAGCGGCAAATGGTCACTTATATAGAGCTTTTATCCAAAGTGCTTTACAATATATTTCCCATTCACCCATTTATACACCAATGGTGACATGCGAGGTGCTGCCTGCCATTGGGAGCAACTTCAGGTTCAGTGTCTTGCCCGAGGACACTTTGACTGTGGAGGGGATCGAACTGCCGACCTGAGGAAGAGGAAGCAGGTTTACACCAACAGTCCAGGTCCATCTAATTAAACTACCACAAGTTTTGGAATACATCATTGTCAGAAATATCAATGTGTGCTGCAGCATTAAGATCCCCCCCAACTACAAGTAAAAGGTCTCGATCAAAGGTGCACAAGATTGTGTTTACGGAGGCGTTTCTTCATTATTATCCCTCAAAATGTGGATTTATTAGAGTTTTCACTATCAATTAATGTGTAATTTCTACTTATTTGCAAAACAGCTTATTTGATTTTTAAAAATTCTTTTCCATCCAAGCCAACAAAACATGTGGGCGTCGTGTTTCTCTGCGATTCCTAATGAGACTCTCACCAACGACGCTCGTTGATGTCCCGTTGAGTTTATTACACAACATGTAATTAGCTTGATAACCGGCTTCTGTCTAATGAACAATGTAAACTTTCCATCCAGCTGCTCGCTGTTCGATCAATACGCACAGATCATAAAGTGAATCTGCGGTTATGGAATCCGAACGAGGCTTCGGGCATGTGAGAGAATTAATTGATGTTTCTGCATAAAGTTTTTTTTTTTTCCCTAGAAATCAATACGTGACTATAAGAATGTCTGAATGCAATGACATGAAAGAGTTAATACGTTCACACACTCCTGCATTTGTGAGGCCCTTTGCTGGTATTTCTCCCTTTTCTTTAACCTATAATGAAGCTAATTTTACCCCAAAACAAAGTTTAAACCCAACTTGGTGAAAAAAGTAAGGGAGGGATTTTTATTTTTTAATCTCTACATATCTCCCTTCTCCAAAAAAAAAACATCATAATTAGTCCTCACAAAGACAGAGTTACCCAACAACACACTCAAATAATTGCAATTTCCCAAGAATAAAAAAAACAAAACTGCTGAAGTCTAATTAATCATAGCTTAATTTCGTTCTTGTGAAAAGCATTAAAACCACTTGATCGTTTTTGCGTGATAAAACTTAAGACAAAGAGAAAAACTTTTAATAAACACTGAAACAAAAGGTTTAACGAGCCAATCAAAATCCTGACAAACAGCTCTAAACTCAGCACAAATACACAAAAAAGTACAAGTTTTCCTCTTTTTTGTTGTTTGAATCTATATTTTAAATAATTAGTTTTACTTTATAGAAACCAGGTTTAATTTTGACATGAGAGTCTTTTTTTTTTTGTAATTTGTCATCCAAAGAGCCAAATTATATTGATCATGGTTTAATTTTGAAAAGTAATAAAAGGGTTAAATACTGCTCATAGGCCCTGAAACACAAAGCAGTCGTTTCTCTCTCTGTACTCTGATTCCTCCCTGATGCAGCCAGTCGGTTTTAAGAGTTAACGCTTATTTAAAGGAGGCCACCTGTGTGTCATCAAAGCAAGTGATAATGTAGATTAAAACTTCTCTGGTTTGTTTTCAGAGTGAAAGCCAAATAAAGATTCTAAATGTCGGCTTTTAGGTTGACAAAACTGGACGATCGCTACACCAGTGAACCAGCCGCCCAGATACTCATCTATTTAACCTCCTTACTGAAGGAGTTTTGACTTAATTAAATACATTTTGGCATTAACCTCTTAAACCCCATGAGCTCCAGGCTATTTCAGGGTAATTTTACTGCCTTTCCTTTTAGGCTCTTATCTCGGTCATGTTGAGGACTCGCCGTGCAGGATGTATCTTAACCTAAGCTATGCAGCTCTGCTATCATTCAGTGTTTGTTTTTCTTCATATCATGACATTGTTGTGCTTTTACATGTAACTTACATGTAAAACAAAAGGCCAGTCAAGATATACTGAATTATAATGATTCTGTTGGGGGGGATTGTTTTGAATCTTCTTAAATTTTAATCTTGTGGGAAAGGATTTGAGTTAACAGGAGGTCGGAGCAGAGCAACGCCGAGGGGGTCAGAGTTTGTGTGACCATCGTTCATAGACTTCAACTTTACTTTTTCACTCATTGATGCAGTTTTCTGGTTGGTTTGGTTAACTTTAAAGTCGGGGTGGGACTTTAACGCGTTAATTAATGTGTAAACAATGCGTCCCACCCCAATACACTTTAAAGCGTTAATTACAACTAATTAATTACAACAAAAATAAGGTGTTAAAAAAAAAAATTAACGCATTTAATCGCAGTTTGCATCCAGACAATGTCATGCTCATACTGATGCAGACCATGCGTTAGTGCTACGCTAACAACAACAACAAACATGGATGAATCCGATGAGAGCGCATTGCTTGGACTGATGGAGGTTTCTTTTTTTTTTTAAAAACTTCCTGATGGAAGCCTTGACCAGAGCGCGGTTTTGTGCAACTTGTGCAAAAAAAATTATTTGCATCCCACCGAAGCACATCAAGCTGACGGTAACGCCTGAATGCAAAGCGTGTTGCAGCGAGCGCAGAAACCGTCGGAGCCGTTAGCGCTAGCAGTCCTTGATAGTGAAGAGTTTTTTTTAATGCGATATTTTTGTGGTAATTAATCCTAATTAACGCGAAAAAATCCAAGTTTAAACACCAAAACAGCATGATTTTAGTTAAAATACAACCCTTTCACAACATGTTTAAAGCTTCTCGTCCATCTTTTGGGTTGCTACGGCGATGATTCCCACCCCGTTTAATATACGATAAGGTGCAGCAGTAAAAAAAAAAAAAATGATGCATTTATGACATGTGGTTTTAGAAAACAGGTTCGTTGTAACTTTTTGGAGACACGGTAGAGACACGTGGACCAGCTCTCAGCTTAAGATGTTTTCTGGAGTTCAGGGAGACAAAGAAAGAGCTAAAAAGGAGAACATGGATTTAATTGCCTTCAGATCCAAATCACAGCACCTCATCTCTAAGCTACTGCACACTGGAACAACGTCAGCGTGTACAGTCGTCTTCAAACGTATTCATACTGTTCCATTAAAGAAAAGGCAAAATTCACAAGAGTCACTCAAATAACTAGAAACTGAAAAAAGTAATAACAAATAAAAATTAGCTAAATTCTAATTTAGTGACATAAGACATTGCTTTTGAATTGTCGTTAAAAATACAAAAAATTTTTAAAAATAAACAAGTTTAAGGGTCCCATCATCTTGTTTGCTTGTTTTTTGTTTTTGTTTTTTAAAAATATATTTCTGTAAAACAATTCAAAATTAATGTCTTATTTCACTAAATTATAATTTAGAAAATTTTTATTTATTATTACTTTTGTCAATTTCAACTTATTTCAGTGTTGTTGTTGTTTTTTTTTCCTTCTTTAATTGGAGGGCATGAATACATTTGAGGATGACTGTATATAACAAATAGATGCACAAACATAACACACACACACGTCTGCAACTCCTGCACAACAGACACTGCATTTTAGATTCACATTCTCATCACTCTTTGTTATTATTTATTACTTTTTCTTTTGTTAGGGGATGTTTTTGTTTTTCTCCATCATGTCTTGACTTTTCATTTCACACTCTTGATCTTGATCAACATAACAAGCTGAACAACGAGACCATGGGGTCGAAGCTACTTGTCTGTTATCCAGTTTTCGTAACCTCCTGCCTCCGAATCGCCACAAACAAAGCAGCTTTTTACTTATTCCTGGGAGCGCCGGCCTCCCTGGTTGTGTGTTCATCGGCAATGACAAAGACAAACGCGCGAGTCTCCAAGACAAAAGTTGGAAATGAATGCAGCGCTGCATGGTACGAGTTAAAGGTCTGATTTTTTTTTTTATTCATTCCATTACCTTTATTTTACCTCTTGGAGCGTTTTTTCGTAAATTTAAAACCATTCATCAAATTACACATCTATTACCAAACGCGCTCGGTTATGAGTCTGGGGTGTATTTTGTCTTGTGCCTCTGCAGGGAAAGAACATCTGACAACTGGATGAATATCTGCATGGAACGAAATTCAGAACTTAATTTAGATCTTGGCAACGGCAGAGAGAGAGAGCTGCTCGGCGCACCTCACCGCCGTGTGTGTCTAAGGGTGAAAACAGATTAGTGTGCGAGAGA
>NW_007578008.1:578576-580578 GCF_000690725.1 Stegastes partitus | reverse complement strand
TTTCTTTCTTTCTTTTTAAATTTATCTCTGGTGGAGCAGCCTGTAAAAAAACAATTATCTGATTTTGCACATCGTCCTGGGAGATCCAGCCCAAGTTCAACTCCTGTTTCTTTATATCCGTTACCGTCTGGACTCCTGGTGGGATTCTGTCATTAACTTTGTCTTCATGGGGCCTCCAGGTTGTTTCCATTAGCGGGGATTGGACTGGAGTTGCTTTTAATTATATTTAAAGTAGTTTAATTCTTTTTAAAAAGCAACAACAACAAAACAAACAAGTGCCTCTTTTTAAATCTATTAAGGGGTGCAGGATTCACACACACACACAGAGACGATTTCTTACATTTCAGAAATGTGCTCCGTCATAGGAAACACCAGCTTCCATCAGCTGCTTCGGGGAGGCAACATTTAGACGTCCACACCTTATTAAACACCCTGCGTTCAGCATCTGGAGACGTGCACGCTGGCAAGCTGTTCCGTTTCAGCCGGAGAAGCTGCATGTATTCAGTAAAGGGAAAGTATTCAGCCATGTATCGGGGCAGCACACGCGCAGATGTTGCATAAAAAATTAGAATCACACCATTTATTTCCAGGAAAACACGTTTAAATTTTATTATTTTTCAGATGAAGCTCCTATGCGGGCACCTGTTATGCTGACCATTGTATTCGGCATTCAAAGAGCACGATTCATTGATGATTTATTCATTGAATTATAAAATCTGAATGCATATACCGTCCTCACAGCACACCTCTGATCCCCGCTCTTGCTCTCAGGTAACTCCTAGCTGTGATTAAAGCAAATAAAATACATTTAAAATCTACAAATACGCATTAATAAAACACATCAACGCAGCAGCGTTCGCCTACAAACCGCACAAACGTGCAGCCTTTTTCTCTGCTAATTTCTGACCTTTTGTTTGCCAATACAAAGCCCCTCGCTGCTTCATTATTTAAATAAATGGTGATAATGATCAGTAATTGTTGTTTCTCCGTGCCCAAGAGCCTAATGCTAATCAGCCAGGCACAGGCTAATGAGGTTAAGACAGTCCCACCAGTAAACAATGTGTTGATTTAAGAGAACACACACCCCGAGCCACAGCGCAGTCATCCCACTTCGGTGCCGCTGTTTATTTCCTGAATGTTGAAAAAAAGTTAAAAAGGTCACTGGTGGAAAACAAATTGGCAGGCGAGCGATTAAATTTATCTCCGACGTACGGGTTGTCTCCCCGCAAAATGTTTTCCCGATACCACACAGATGCACATTTTTCCCCCTCGCGTTGTTCATGAAAATAAAGCTTCCCGTCCTTGCTCGTTAACGTTGTTCATGTCTGAACACTCCTCTCTTGTTGAGGAGATCCCCACGTTAGAAAATTAAAGCTTGTTTTTCTTTCTCATTTTGCACAATATACCAGATTTCCTTTCTTTTCGCTGACAGGCTGTGGTTAAAGTTAGACTGACTTTATTAATCCCAGAGGGAAACTCTGCATTGCAGAAGTTGCAGAAGTGCAGCGAGAGTCAGAGAGCCGCCGCTGCTTAGTTACAGGTGACAGACTGGGAGGGCCGCTTCGCTGTAAGAAAACCAACATCAGGTTTCATTTATATCAGAGTCACAGCAACTCCTGACGGTCACATCTCTCAAGCAGCGCTGACGTCTAGTTAAAGGGATGAATCTAATTTAAAGTTAAGTTCGCCTGCCACGGCGCTCGAACCATCACATCGCCACGACGACAAACATCTGCGGTCTTTCTGCATCCGTGTGAATGCGTTCGGCTACGTGGATACGTGTGAGGATGTGCACGTGTGCGTTGTAGTGATTTATTTCCTCTTTAATCGGGTTTGGCAGGGCGGACTGAGCTCAAGCTCAGCGTCAAGGTGTATTTATGGTGTGTGTGTGTGTGTGTGTGTGTGTGTGTGTGTGAGTCTCAGGGAGAGTATTTATAGGTCTGGTCCAATCTGTGTTCTATCCAGCTGCAGTGAGGAGATAGTGGTTTCAAACACAACACAC
>NW_007578008.1:569131-577403 GCF_000690725.1 Stegastes partitus | reverse complement strand
CTAAAGTGAACGTCTAAAAAGAAAGAAAATGCTAGAAAAGGCAGTTAAAGCAATCAGAATACATCTCACATACGTTCAGAACTCATCCGCTCGTAGCGTTTCTTGTGAGACCGGATGGTTATCCAATTTGCCCGAGACGCATGAAGGACCTCCGACTAAACAGGGGTCAAAGAGACTCTCCTCGATTCTTGATTAACCGAATCGCGGCTCTTTGTTAATTGGAGCCTCCGATTTAAAACGCACCCCTCGCTCTTTGCAATTTGAAAATTAGCACCAGACACCTCTCGCTAATCTACTCCAATCTCCTGCTCGCGAAGCTCCATCTGCCGCCCTCCTCCTCCTCTTCCTCCTCCTCCTCCTCCTCCTCCTCCTCGTCTTCCTCCCCGTCTCCCTGAGCCGTGTCCACCGTGACTCCTCCAATGACAGTCAAAGGAGCTCGGCCCAACCTGCAGCCTTCGTTCCCGATTAGCGGACGTCGTTAAGCTACAAGGTGTTGTCAGCGCTTTGCTCCCCGTTAGCGGCTGATGCATCTCCCTCGTTAGCTGGCATCACATCAGCGTTGGTTAATTCATACATGCCCGTGTGTGTGTGTGTGTGTGTGTGTGTGGGTGTGTGAGCTGGTAAATTCAGCGTGAAGCCTGCGAGGCCTTTTGGAATCTGCATACTGTCGTTACAGGAGTCCTGGCGGATTAGAGAGAGGGGTGGAGAGGATGAGGAACAAACAGAGGAGGAAGGGGAGGATGAAAAAGAAAGTAGGAGGTAGAAGAAGGTAACAAAAGAGAGAGAAAGAGCAACGGAAGGATGCAAAGGTGAGACGAAGAAAAAAGGTGGAGGAAGGAGATGAAGAGAGACAGGACGATAATGAGACGAGCGAGCAGATTTGCTCTTTTGCTCCTCTTCTCTCCCCCGCTCCTGTAAAGGTCAGAGATTACTTAATGCTCCTTATAATATCTTGAATTTAGCGTGTGATCCACCTCCCCTCCTCCTCCTCCTCCTCCGACGTTCTTAATTATCTCGCCGTCTCCCCTCATGAGCAGCAGGACAGAAAACTCCATCTCTGAAACTTTGCTCCGCTCTTCCTCCTCCTCCTCCTCTCTCAGCTGGGTTCCTTTTTTTTTCTTCTTCTTCTTCTCTCGCTCTTAATATTCTGAATTTTTCTCCCGTTGTTTGCTCGGCATCTCATTTCTGTCCTTCTTTCATACCTCATCCTTCCTGCATGAGCTCTTTTGTCATTATTTCTTTCTCTGAGTGTTACGCCGTCACCGCGGCCATGCTTTCTTTTCTGTTTCTCTCTCTCTTTCTTTCTTTTCATATCGATTCATTTCTTTTTTCCAGGAGAGACAGAAAGCAGGAGGTATTCAAGGATTCTATTATTTCTCCGTTTTCACAGTCAGCTTTTTTCCCTCTCCCTCCTGCGTCTGCTCTGTGGTTTGATCTTTGTTTCTCTCAAAGAGACTGGGCTGGATGGAGGTGTGCATCTTCCTCTTTTTATGGCCGTGTGTGTGATCTGATCTGTGAGGATGTTTTTTAGTTGTTTTTTTTTTCCAGTTTATGCAAACTTCAATTTCAAAGAGATAGTTTGGCTGAAAAAAAGACTAATTTCAAATGTTGAAGAGATTCCAGCAACAGGAACAAAAAATCTTGAAATAAGGTGGAGAATGTGTCGAGAACATGACAATAAAATACTATTTTTATGTCGTGCCTTCGTTCAAAATTATATACTCGGATTTCATAATACTTTATATATTATTTTTTAAAACATTTAGTAAAATAGAAAGCTAACATCCTGTTTCAGATGAAGATGTAGAAGTGCAGCATTTTAAAAATACCTTTTAGCAAAGATTAGCCATCACAAGTTAATTCTTCCATAGCAAAAAAAAAAAAGAGAGATAACTGTGTTTATCTATCAGCTGCCCCTCAATCATAAGAGTAAAGCAATTTTAAAATACATAACATTTTTTATTCAGAAAAAAAAAACAATAGTAGGAGAAAAGTTCATTAAAAATCTATATGGACTATGTACGAATACTGGAATATAGCCAACAGCTAAAATGTTATATAGCAGAAAAATTAGACGTATTTATGTGTTCATTCAATCCTCTGAATCCAAAGCACTTTTTCCTCATTTTTCTCTGCGACATAAAGTCCTGCACGTCCACGGAAACAGAAAAACCACGACTGGAAGGAGAAGAACTCAAGAATATATTTGATGTTGTATGAAAAAAAAATCTGCAAAATGTCATAAATCTGAGAAAAATACAAAAAATAAAAAAAAAATAGAAGAAAGCTATTTCTATGATTATTTAATTACCAGAAAATAGGAAAAACAAAACAAAAACTGGAACCTTCCAAATTCCCACAGGTTCTACCAACACTGGAGAAATGGTGCTGCTACATACTACAGATATTTTACTACGGACATCATCTATTTTTCTTTCTTTATTATTTGGTTCATAGGCTACATGTCTCCAAGTCAGTCACGGCTCCTCAGTTTGTTTGTTTTTTTTTTAGATATATTAATTCTACACAATCTGATGCAAATGGCTTATTTTGAGGGGGATTTATTTTTGGTTTTATTTTTTATTTTGATGATTTTAAGCTTAGATTTTTCCCTCATGGAACTAAGAGTCCCACACAATTAGCTCAAGGACCATTGGAAAATTGAAAATTTCTTCATTTTTTAAAAATGTATTTATTTTTTTACAGTGTCTGGCTCTAATAAATTATGTAATTTAAACATGCCTTTCAAACCCACCACTGGGTTTTGAGGTTTAAAGGGTTAAACAGCCTTTTTGCACCTGTGTGACCTCCTATATGAGTCCAACCTACATGTACAAACAGTATTTCCCCCCAAACATATAAGATAAATGCATGTTTGACTTGAAAAGCAGGCCTTCCCAACAAACCATCTCTTGCAGTCACGTCAAATACTGACAGGTGATGAGTTAAAGGACAGATCTGCATGAAATGATGGACGTTGAGTAACCATGTGCCCCCAGAACATCAAGAGTCAGCGCAGGCCTCTATCGGGCGTCCACATGTGGCCCAAAAGGTGTGTATGTGCACTGACCATGCTACTAGATCAGCAGATGTGTGGAATATTTAGATGTTGGCCTCTTGGACTTGAACGGGATTCGGTCCTGGCAGCAAACTACAAGCAAACTTGGAAGTAATATAATAAGAAACATGCATCTGTGGTGTCCACAGCTGTCAAATAATGGAGGTAGCTGCCAGTAAAATACCCCTTAGATCACCTGGGGTCAAGGGTTCAGTTTGTTCTTGTAATCCATCACTCATCCATATTTGTCTTTAAAAGAAAAGCCAGCGCTGTTTTCCTGCAGCCATAACTGTGGTCTCTCTCTAACTTCAACCGGGAAGTTTTCGCTGCCGTGGGTGTTGCAGGAAATGAACCCGCAACGCATCGCGGCCTCTGCAGCACCTGTGTGGGCCAACCTGCCTCCCATTCACTCACTTTAAATCTGCCACTTCTCTTCCCTTGTACAGGAGCTGATATGCATTTTAGAGGATAAGCGAACACAGCTGTGCTTCTCTTCTTAGCCCCCTCAAGCTCCGCAAGAAATCGAACCACCAACCAATTCAACAACCACATACAATAATTGATACGTAACATCTAGAACCATCTCGCTATAGCTCCTTGATGTACCCGACGGGCTTCTTGGCAGCAGATCCAGACTAAATATGCATCAGGATGATTTTTTTTTTTATGCAGCAACACCAGAAATTCTCATCCCAGTAAATCTGACATGTAAACAAAACAGTTTTTGTTTCATAACCGATTTTCTGAGGCAAAACAAAGGAGCCAACAAAACTCTTTAAGCAGCAGGATTTTGTCTTCCCTGAGGGGGGTACTTTGAACGGAGCTCAGATGAATTGGGCGAGCTTATGTTCTCATTAAAATAATTGGTAGAACAGCCAACTCGCTCGCTCGCTGCTCCGACGAGTGATTTATCTAAAGGCTGTCAACCCGACTGAAGAGGAGGAGAGGAAGTCTGCGGGGATGCGCTGGCATGCGAGCGAGCATGTGCCGCTGTATGTGGGAATGTGTTTACGCATGTAAACGTGTAGCATGTGTTTTTGCATGTATTTATTTCGGTATTTTGTTCCTGTGTGTGGATCCGATATGTGTGTTCTGTTTAAACTGAGCAGCTGATTTGTTATCCTCACCTGCCTCATCACCTCCTGAATTCTGCAGAGCTCTTCAGCATAAATCCCAACTTGCCATCACTTTGTCTCCACACGTCTGCATTAATGATATTGATTGAGAAATCAGGAAAAAAAGACCTGCTGGGTTTAGCAGCGGAGGGGAAATAAAAAAAAATCAAATGAACTCAGATGGAATAGAGTTTGCATAGACTGTATAAAAGATGGACGTAGCTACCGTGTTGGTTTCTGCACTGAGAACATGAAGCCAGGGTTTTGCTACTTCCTGGTTGACATCTTGGATTTTTGGAGCAAAAATCGTGGGAGGGGGGCGGAGCCATAGGAGCAGCGATTGGTCAGACGGATTGAGAGGCGGGCCCTCTCTGCCCCGCCCACATTTACCGCCTTCTGCTCGCTTCATCTGTATGGTCGCTGCTGACTGTCAATCAAGCCAGCCACGCCCCTTGCCCCGCAAAATGTTGATGATTTTTTAAAAAATCATTTATTTTCAGATTGGCCACCTGATCTCTGGATTTGACCATGAAAACTAATAAGAAACAAATCCTGAGCTGTAGGAATGCAGTATTTTGTGATCTGTGATCACTTCTTTTCCAGTTCCAGTCTATGGGAGCCAGGGCTTTGTGGAGCCAGCAGCTAGCGGACGTAGTGATGCTGCAGGTTTTTGACACTTCGGGGTTGGCTTCATTTTTCAGGGCCGGTTGCTACGTCCATCTTTTATACAGTCTATGTGTGTGACGTGTCTTTATCAGCTGTTGTTCCCAGGTGTGGCCAATCTGACAGATCCAGTAGATGTGTCAGTTTAGCCACACCTACCGCCGCGTCCCAGGCGTGGGATAAAAGGAACGCTCCATCATCTCTGTTGATTGTATGTGAGCCTCGCTACCTGATTTAAACGGCCTCTCGGATCCAGTGCCTGTATTTGTGCTCCTCAGTCCCTATGATCCTCGCCAATTCACGTGATTCTCCCGTTTGCAGTGATCTGAGATGGTAGATTTTATACAGCCTATAAGAGTTTGCTGTGCACATGTGTCGGATGATGGTGAACCTGCAGTAAACTGCAAATCTGCAAAACAATCAAATGTACTCTACTGGAAAAAACGGTAATTGTACGGTTGTCCTCTTGTCAGAGTCGCTGTGCATGATGAAGGAGAGAAGAGAGTGAGGAAAAACTGCCCACTTAGCAGACCGATGTGGCCCAGATGTGGTATCGAGACGCTGGCACAGAATCCGGTAGCTGCGCCAAGGATGGCCCAAGCATGGCGGCGATGGCCTGGTATCAAGAACGAGCCAACATTTAATGACACGTCATTAAATTTCATCTTTGGGAAACATTATGAAAAGATTAGAGCTGCGTGTTTGTGTGAAATTTCCATATGAATCAGCCGTAGTTTTAAAAAAATCAGCACCACTGCAATCAGCACAATTAGGTCTTTTCTTCACAGGGTGGAAGAAAAAAAAAAACATACTAATGTAATAGAAAACTGCACTTTAAAAAAAAACGTTCTTCAGTTGTTTATCGACTGTTTTAATAAGAGGGATTCACACGGTTCATTTTAGGAAGAAAATCAGAATATTTAATGCCAGAAAAAAGGCAAAAACACCGTGACACTAAACCCAAGAATGCAAAAGAGACCCGAGTTTGTTTTTTTCCTCCTTTGAAGGAACAGCAAGTATCACCTTGGAAGGCAGATTCATGTGTCATGTGAGACGCTGTGGAGGTGCGACAAAGAGAAGCCGAGGAGAAAAGAAAAGAAAGAGAGCTGTGCATCGAACAAAAGGAAGTAGAGAAAGGAAAAGGGAGATAAGGGAAGCAAAGTAAGAGAAAAGTATCGGCGATGACGTGAAGAGAGATTTTAGAGAAGGGAAATGAGAACGGTCACGTTGACTCAAACTGGCCGTTGACAAGAAGCTATTCTGTCGGGATTTGTCGCTGCATGTGTTAAACTACACAGGTAGGTATGTATTGTAGGTTTGTTCTGGTTCAAAATAAGATAAATGTAAAAAGAGAGTGTCCAAAGTTATTCAAAACCCGGCACAATAGTTTGGGAATATGCAGCTTCTACAGCATTCCAAAAGATCCCAGTACCTTCTAGAGGATCCTTATTCACTATATCTTGAGAACAGTTGATGCAATTGTTCTTGAATAAATAATCAATTGCAAGTCATGGCTAAAACTCAAAGAGCTCAGTGAGGACCTCCACTTGTGACGTTTTTGCTGCTCACAAGACATTGAATGGCTTAAAAAAAAAAGAAGTGCCAGTGGCCACAATGCAAAGCTGTGAAAAATCTCAAAGGGTTTGGTAGGAAGCCAAAAGCCAGCCCCGGTCTGACAACAACGGTGGAGGTCAAGAAGAAAGCAAGGATCGCCGCCGAGGCCAACGTGATGAATCCGAGCAATTCCATTAGCAGCATCTCAATCAGACACTCCAGCAGACAGCGGACGAAGCCGAGCTCCGTGGACGCCGACCGAGGAGGAGTCCAATTGTCCAAGACGGGCACAGAAAAGGCTGAGCTGGACAAAGACGAAGGCTTTTAGTTTGTCAGTTCAGCGGTTGTATGAGATGAAAACAGATCCTCGAGAACGCCATCCGCACGGTCAAGTACGGCGGCGAGAACGTGGCGCTTTCAGGCGATGGACAACTTTGTAGAAGCAAACAGCATCGTGAGAAAAGAGGAAAACGTTACGATTCTTGAGGAAAACATCTGACAGTTGGAAGGAAATCTTGGCAACACTGGACATTAAAACAATACAATAATCTGAAACTTACAGCCAAACTGGTCGAGACACGGTCAACATATTTGGCGTCCGTACACGGTCCTGGCTTTATACACTACTCCAGCTCGAGTGCACGCATGTTCACGCACAAAAGAGGAAGTGGAAGGGCGGGTCTATCGGGATGGTAAAACTGAACATCAACAATCCTTTTCTAAATCTGCAGACTTTTACTGCATGCGTCGCCTTCTTAACACTGATCGTCTGATTTCTGTGCTTATAATGTACAAATTATTCACAGGTTCTTTAACTGAAGCAATGTGTTATTTAAAAGCTCAATTAAACCAAAGCACAGACTAAAGGTTTAGAATCCAGAAATCCTAACAAGTAATTTCTAAAGGTTCCTTTTAAACAGAGCAAAGAAAATATATGCCTGTAAGTATTCCAAAAAAAAAAAAAAATGCAGTTGTTTTTCACGATAGAGGTAAAATTTATAGTAGTCATATTTTGTTATCTTTTAAGTTACGGCATAGATGCTAATTCTGTTAGCGCGTCAATGGCATTTCCCATACATAGTTAGCATCGAGCTAGTCGTTTGTGTTTGCTTTAAATATTGACTTATTTTGCGATAAAGCAGTGATGTATGCCGTGAGATATGTGTGTAATGTCACGTATATGTATGTTTTGTTTATTTCAGTTTCACAGTGCCTTCAGGAGAAGCTAATAAATGCTCAAACATACTGAAGAACTTTTATCTACAAGCCAAACTGAATTCAACATTCACGGAGCGCCGAATAACTACAAAGTGCAATACTTTGTGGTAAAAGATGTTTAAAATTGTGTGAACTTTTTTTTATTTTTTTTTTAAATCAGGTGAAGTACAAGAAGTTTATTGGCTTTACCAGCAGATTACATCATTTTGAAGAATTATTTTAACAATATTTCTACAACATATTTTTATTTATTTATATATTTTACCTTTATTTAACCAGATAAAAGACGCATTGAGATCGAAACCTCTTTCACAAGGGTGACCCGGCCAAGAAAGGCAGCAGCACAAACAGACACAATAAAACAATCACAAAATAAACATTAAAAAAAAAAAAGGAAAGTGTAGACAGTGAGCAGATTGAGTGCAGGAGGGATGATGGTAAAAGTTTAAAAACACAACCTAGCAATTTAAAGGCACTGCTGAAAGGAATTCTCTTGTCGATCCTTTAGGAAGGAGCGAAAAGCTTCAAGGGAGATGACTTCGAGGAGCAGCCAGGTGCAGAACGTCATTTGACTGTAATGAACAACGACTGTTAGCTCCCTGAAGAAAACTGCTCAAATAAGCAGGAACCAAACCGAGAAGAGCCTCATAGATCATCCAATGAG
>NW_007578008.1:556238-568751 GCF_000690725.1 Stegastes partitus | reverse complement strand
CACGCAGAAAGATCCCGGGTGTCCTCACCGGGACGCGAACCGGCAACCTTCTTCCTTTCTTCTAACCACCTTGCTCCACCTTGTAGCCCAGACTGAAGACAGTTGTACCAAAATTATCAACATTCTCATTCTTTCTGCCAAAAATAAATTCAAATTTTTAAAAAATATTGATAACTATAAGAGATGTAAAAATAAAAAAAAAAAAAATCACATTTCAATGCATCGCAGAGCTTCCATGTCCCCTTATGTCATTTATTAAACTGTTACCTGGGTTATACATTAGAGAGATAATTTACCTCCTTTTCACCATCTTTTTGCATGACTGCATGCTGTTTTTATTTCATAATTTTTTTTTCTTTCATGCTATTTTATATATAAACATTGTTTTATCCCTTCATATCCGTACATTTCCCGACATCCCTTCACCTGTTGGTCCACCTCCCTCCCTCTTCCACACATCCAGATTCTCTCCACATCGCTGTCGTGCTCTTCGGGGAGCCAACAGCTGTGTCTTATAAGACTGACGGCGGCAGCAGATATAAGTGTGCATGTGTGTGTGTGTGAGGCTAGCATCACGCTGAGCAGGTAAACAAGCGAGGTTGCTTGTTATGCATGTGTATCCGTTATCAAAAACCAATCACCGCCGCCATGAGAGAGCCGAGCGGCAGCGGCGACAGAAATATCAGCTGCACTAAACGCTCGGCATCCCGCAGGTTGACAGGGCTGAGGTAAACACCCCGTATGTGCCTTAAATAATGGCATAAACAGTCTTCATCAGCATAGCGTTACTTCCTGTCACTCACGATAAATAAAAGAAAATGGTTAAAAAAAAAGAGCTTAAAATATACGCGGGTAAAAGTTTACACAAAGGTTCCTGCACACAGAGCCGGTAAAGACACAAACATGTGAAATGCATCTTTGTCAGAGTAACTGCGACACACAACAGGTGTGAGGCGCAGCTGAGACGAGAACAGAGCTTCGCAGAAAACAGCAATTAAGTGGAGTAAGTTCAGACGGATGGCAGACTGTACGCTTCAAAACTCTGCTTACTGTTACACAAAAAGTTTTGCAGGGATCGTCACGCTGTGCTTGATGTGTAAATACGTGAGGAGTAACACACAACGAGGTGTATGTTCATATTAGAATAATAGACGAGGTGGGCATAGTAATGCATGACCTTTTCTTTTTTTATTTTATTTTGGAGACCACCAGGATGAACGTTTAAAACACACAAAATGAGAAGTTGTGTTTTGTTTCCTCCTCGTTAAAGGTTTTTTTTGTTGTTGTTGTTTGTTGGGTTTTCTGTTCTCTGTTTTAAATCCATAAGGTCTTCATCTTACTGCATTAAATTCTATGAGATGACACATGCTGTGAATTGGTGCTACATGAATAAAATTGACTTCCTGAAACTGTCATTATTTTTTCTGGTATTCCTAATTTATTTGATAATTTGTAATCAGTTTGGGTGCAAGAGGTCAACCGAAGAGGTCGATTGAGGTTGTTTGCTAAT
This sequence comes from Stegastes partitus, assembly GCF_000690725.1. Lineage (NCBI taxonomy): Eukaryota > Metazoa > Chordata > Actinopteri > Pomacentridae > Stegastes > Stegastes partitus. The sequence goes on along the minus strand of NW_007578008.1, from coordinate 567,241 downwards.
TTTTGAAATGTATGCGGACTTCCTTGACAGAATAATTCTGATTCATGAAAGAACAGCATACATGTAGAGAAACATATTTTTTGCAGTTGGTAGCACTGTTGCCTCGCAGCAAGAAGGTCGCCGGTTCGCGTCCCGGTGGGGGCACCGGGATCATTCTGCGTGGAGTTTGCATGTTCTGCGTGGGTTCTCTAGCTTCCTCCCACACAGTCCAGAAACATGCTGAGGTTAATTGGTGATTGTAAATTGTCCATAGGTGTGAATGTGAGTGTGCTTGGTTGTCTGTCTCTAAGTGTAGCCCTGTGATAGACTGGTTACCTGTCCAGGTGAACCTGCCTTCACCCTGAGTCAGCTGGAATAGACTCCAGCCCCCCATGACCCTAGTGAGGATTAAGGTGTATAGATGATGGATGGATGGATAATTGACAACACAAATTAAAATAATAGTAATACAATTTTTGGAGATTCCATGCCAACTGCAGGTCGTCCACTCGTACAGCAGCCATCTGGATATATAATAATGTTTGAATTCATTTAAGCGCAGTTTAAAAATGAGTCGCTCTGGAAACTTCCTTGAGTTGTGGTGATTCATCACAGGGAACATCCCTTATACCACAGTTACACTATTGCTCTGAGCTTTTAATTCAAACTGCACTTAAACTGATGGATTACGCAAGTCAAGCAAGTTTCTAAAGTTTCCTGATTTCAGTATATACAGGAAGTAACAGACAGCGAGATAGTGTATACTCAAGTTGTGGTCAGCTGTACAGAATGGGCAGTAAATGGGTCAAACCATGCGTGGTACAAATACATAAATAAATAGCAGAAGGAAATCTACTTAGTGAATCCAATAAACATGTTATTTCCTCCTGATATCACAACGTAAAGTACAAAGATGTATGATGTATGTCAGAATAACTAAACTGGAGATCGTCTATCTACTATCCAACGGTGCTGTCTGTGTTCTCTGAATAAGGTTTGTCTCATCTATAGTTTTATAGCAAAGAACATTTTATCCTGAAGTAGGAAATATTAGATTGTTTTTTTTTTCCCCAGTAAAGGGCACGCCACTCCTCCTTCATGATGCTAATATAAGAACCACAGAAATACAAACGCATAGAATCTGAACTTTACAGTAAAACACCAGAGTTTGTCTTCACCTTTAGAATACGGCCTACGTTTGGTGCAAGTAATGACATTTTCAAGGTATTTTCAGGTTCTGTCACTGAAAGCGTGCCTCAGTCTCAGGTGAATGGTTGTAGCCTCATGTTGAATACGCAGCTCTTATAATTATCATTCATTATTGTAATTATATTCATATTTATATATATGGAGGTTGTTTTTTTTCCTTTGGAGACCACAACGTTTCTATACAGTTTTCTGGTAAATCACCTACTGATTGAGAAGCAACATAAAGTCCCAAATCTCTGTAGCTGTCCTTGCACAGAACACCATTTTATTCCAAAACATAACCCCGTCTGATATTTTGACGGTGGAGTTCTGTTGAACATCCGTCCACTCTTTCTTGAGGGTTGTGGAGACGAACGTTTCAGTGGTCCTACCTTTGTCATTTTTGGTCTAGTTTTAGTTAACAGAACCTAAAGGCATTTCAGTCTAATTTTTTACATCGTCTTTGTGTACAGTTACCTTGGTTACAGCTGCTATTCTCAACTCTCACTAGAAAAAGGCTGAGCGTTCATGCTCCTTTGCTTGGGTATTACTTCCAAACTGTTTGAACAGAACCTGCTCGCCTTGTATTAATGCGACCACCTATTTTAGGACACTGTGGAGATGGGTGACTTACTTCCTTTCTGACATACTGTCTGCCGTTTAATTTTAGCTTAAGAAAAGGGGAACTTTTGAATATTGCAAATGAGTTTTTAAGCCAACATCTGGACGAGAACTTAGACAGAGTGGCATCATCGACCCTGGAGCTGATTGACTTCCTCATCATTTGATAGCATCATATTAGCTTAGCTTTTCATAAATGTTGGAGTTCTGTCTGCATGTTTACAGTTTGTTTGAAAGGGTTTGCTGTTGGCCTCGTGTCTACTTCTTGCTTTAATGCGTAGACGAGTTTAGTTTCTGAATCCATTCTTTTGCAATAACTGATAATGTCAGATAACGTCATCGACAAAAAAACGCCACGTAGTTGCTCGTTAATGCAAAGACAACGGCTCAGGTGCTTCCGAACAAGAAATATTTTTTAGCGGTGGAGGGTTAGAGCTGCACTGTGTGAATCTATCAGTCACTGAATAAAACTCTGCATTATAACGATACTTAGTTTATTTCCTGATGAGTCTTTATTGGAGTTTTAAAGTTGCTGAGTCATAGTTCTTGTCTGGAAATATTACTTTTCGGTTTGCTTTTGTTTTGTTTTAAGCGTGCGAAGCAGGACGTCAATGAAAACTTTTTTGTCGCCCTTTTCGTTCATGAAATTAGCACCAAGTTTTACCTAAATCCAAGCAGACTCTATTCTGGTCTACTAGTGACACATGGTGGTTGAACCGTCACCGTTAATGGACTTCACTTATGTAACTCTTCTCCACATTAACAGGAAAAGCTTTTTACAAAACGCCTTGGGGTTCGACCCGAGGCTTCTCCAGCCAGGGATTGACCCACCAACCCCGTGAGCGACTCCACACGTATCTCCAATAATCTCCACATATATGGGCCACGGCCGTCAAATCGTAACCTATAGCCGTTCACAGATCTCCAGAATCATGTCGCCGCCGCGGTACGTTAAAGCCTCGCAAAGGCCAGGCTACTAATGGCATAATGCCTTTCTCTTTTTAATGCAATAATTCCTTCCTGTGTTCAAATAAGTTTATGTAATCTCTTGCCCTGCTGCGCATGTGTCTCTAATCCCCCGGTGAGAGTTGTTTTAAAGCAGCTGTGCCATTGTATAAGGCTGATTTCATGTCATATCCTCTTACAACTAATTTAGGTCGATATAATGGTGATTTTTTGTTTCCGTTACCTGGAAATGAAAGACGATCTTATCCAGGTGAGGAATACTCATGGCCGCATGGCTTACAGTACAGACATAATGGAGCGTTTAGCTGTAGATTTCACATCTTTAATACACGGTGCTCATAACAGAAAGTGACCTTGTTCTATTATGTTCTCAATGCAAACACAAGACCGTAGACGTTCCCTACTTTTTTTTTTTTTTTTGCAGTTTCCACGCTTAAAACGAGGACAACCGAGACAAAACTCAGCGTCCTTTTCTTCTCACCACGACAGTAAACAAACATGGCAGCGCTCCTAAGCGTGATGTTTATGGGTCCGGGTCCGCTGGGATCCCTTCTTCACAGCTCTGGCCTCCTTTACTTATTCTCTGTGAAAATTATACCGAGTGCCGCTTTCCCGGCAGCCTGGCAGAGTTTAAGCGAAGCGTTTGACTCGCGGTGCAGCGTTACACTCGCTCAGGAACAATAGGACCGATGATCAGCATTTTCCCAAAAGAGTTTAGTGCCATGAGGACGCGCACAGTCCAGAACCACAGCGACCCACACAGCCCGGTGTTGTTGGAGATTAGAGGAGATCCTGATTCTGTTTGTGGACTTTCTGACCAAACACCAGCGTAGTAATCGTGTTTATGAAATATCCAACCAATGCAGGTATGTGACTCGTTTTTAGATAGAATTTTTTTGTTCTAGAAATGTTCTTGAGAAAGTTCTATTAATGTTTGCAGCAGGAAGTTTTGTTTTGGTTGCTAGAATGTTCTCCCTAACCTACAAAGATTTTTTAAAATGTTTGATAATAAAATTGTCAAACGGTTTGGCCCTAACATTCTCAAAACCGAATGTTATATTTGGAACGTTTTTCTTAAGTTGTTATCTAGCATTTTGGGAATGTTTTATAGATTCTTTACCGTGTTTCCACCACAACAAGTCCAACAAATCCTCAGAATGTTCCACCTTTTCACAGCACAGGGACGTCTAGTAAATAACATCCTGACATCTGATTCTTGGTAACCTCCTGAAAACGTTTTCAGAATGTTGCAATGAGAACGTTTTCCCTTTGATTTTACTGTGAAAATGTCTCACGGAAGGATGCCTTTGTTCCACCTTTGTTGACACGTAACAGTACAAGAACGTCTCATAAAGAACCTTCTGTCAGTTCTTAAATAACGTCTTGAAAACATATTTAGAATGTTGCATTAATATGTTTTCATTGTGGAACATCTCTTCAGAAGAGCGTTCTGTAATGTGTTCCCATAACAACATCCTCAGAACATCCTCAGAACATTGCAGGTGGAACGTTACACCTTTGTTGATACATCGCAGGACAGGAACATCTTAATGTTCTTACATCTGAGGTCTCAGTAACATCTCGAAAACGTTTTGAACGTTGCACTGAGAACTTCCTTCCTCGTTATTGACGTGGAAAATGTCTTACAGGAGAACGTTCTATAATGTGTTCCCTCAGCAACATCCCCAAAACATCCTGAGAACATTCCAGGAAGAAGGTTCCACCTTTTGTTAACATTTCATATCACAGGAATGTTTTGTAAAAAAAAAACATCTCAGGCTTCAAGAACGTTGTTTTTTTTTTTTTTATCGTCATTTGTGATCATTAAACATCATCTATGCTCCTCTGAATGTTGATGTTTAAACGTTATATTGACTTTAAAGGAACATTGGCAAAGGTGAGAATATTCTTGAAACATTCTACAAACATGTGATTAAATTATTTTCCTCTTAGAACTTGTAGGTAAATGTTGTAGCAATGTTCCCTGTTAGCCAAGTTTCACCTTGAGCTACAGGGAACAGAAAACTTGAGGCGTTGCTAAGCGTCTGCCGTGTAAAAAAAAACAAAAAAACAACCTGTGTTTGTTGTTTCCTTCCATTTCAGAACATGCTGTTCTTGTCACTTGTGAGTCCCAAACTTGACCTTTCGACCATGTGGGCAGTCATGTATAAATTATCATGTATTACAGAGCAGCTCCAGCAGCGAGCACAGCGAGGCTACAAACATCCAGTCCTGCAGGTTTGAACCGAGCTGCTGCTGCCGTAGTGGTCGTGTTTCAGGGGAACTCTGAGGTGGAGCGAAATTTCCAAAATCCAGGCACAAGAAGGAGGCGATTGAACCTTTGCAGCGGCCTCCTCTAATCGTTGGATAACTTTAAAGTCGCTGCCACTTCATCTCCTGTAGTTTTCTTATGATCTTATTACTTTCAATCAGATTTGTCTTGTTGATATTTCGCTGTACGTCCTGCTGTGTAAACTCTGCAGCACTTTGGTTCGACTCCCGTAGTTTAGCATGAGTTTTATGAATAAAGATTGAGGTTATGCAACTTCTGGGTTCCTTCTAAACATCTGTGCAGGCAACCAATCAACCATTAGAGAAGCTTCCACCTGCAAACACTCCCGTTTCAGTCATGTGACCAAATGACTACTTCCTTCACGTACACTCTGCAAATTTAAATTAGCATTCTACGGGATATGCTAGGTCAAAATGTTGGCAATGTCCATGGACGATAGATGCTTCATTAGTTAGAAAACTGCTCAACCGAATGTTCGATAGTTTCGCACAAATATAAAATATAAATTTAAAAGTGTTGACAGGTATTAGAGCAAGTACAAACCCCGAGAACGTCACCTCTCCAGAGAGACTCGTTGCTGAATCAAAGAGCGAGTAAACAAAGGAGAGAAAAGAGGACAGGAGGAGATAAAGATCTGCAACAAGTCAATGCTGAGCTGGTTCTTATCACCTAAAAAAAAAAAGCAGTGCAGTAATCAAAGTGTCCTTCTTGCATCACTTATGGACGACTAATCGAACATGAGCAGAGACGGTTTCCACCTGCAGACGCTCCCAGTTCAGTCCAAACGGCTGATTCTTGGATATATTAGGTCTGAGCATTTTATGTGCCTCTGAGCTTAACGAGATCGTTCCTTTGTATCCTATTTTTATCTGTGTAAATACATTTTTTGTGTGCATTTTCTATAGTGTTTTTTTTAATCACAAACAAAATCACACATTTTTCAGTCATACAGCCCAAATCCATTGATTTTTTTGCAATTTGAGGCACATATCCACTGACTTATAGCATTAATAACAATAATAAAAATACACTTTATACATATAGAACCTTTAGTTAGAAGGTGATCAAACAATAAAGAAGACAAAAAAACACGAGTAAAGACTTTAAATGGAGCAATAACATCCGTTTGCGCTCCGATACAGAGCGATCAATCGTTTTCTACTTTTAGAGCATCACAGACCAAACGGCCGTTTGTTCTGCTATCGGATTGCAATTACAACAAGCGGAGATGGATAAGGTCTTTAAGGAACGTCCGATATTAAAGCAGCTTCAACAATAAAGCCGATGCAGTTTATTTTGGAGAACTTCTCGTGTTTTCCACTCGTTATCGCCTCCGTTCTGAACACGCTGCTTCAAATCCACAGGAAATCAGACGTCGCCAAGATCAAGACGGCTTCACAGAGTTTCACATCGTCTGTGGTTTAAATACTGTGAAGAAGCGTTTTCATTAAGCCGGCGGGGAAAGACACAGAGGACACAGGAGAGGAAGAAGGTTGGATTCATTTCCCCTCTTGATCTTCACTTAGACGGCGCTCTAACAAGAACCAGTCGACTTCCGCCGAACAATGAGCGTCTTAAAAACGCCATGACTCATCACATCCACTTTCATCATCCACAGTCTGTATTCAAGCCTCTCTGGCACACTGGGGGGTAAAACAATAGTTGCCCTCTTGTGTGTAGAGAAAAGGCAAAGTAGGGGGAATCCTCGTAAGGGGAACGCAGTGACATTTTCCAGCCACCGTCTGACTTTAAAACCCGGGATCGTCGGCGCGTTTCGAAGTAAATCTCAAAGTGGATAATTGCGCAAACAAAAGCGAGGGGAGGGAAAAGGGGATCGGAAGAGATCGAAAGTGAAAATCCTCCACTTAGCATTGTTTACAGCGCGTCGGAAACCTTGCGACGGTCTAATCTCTTAAGCGTGCGGCTATTGTCTGGCTATCATCTAAAGAGGACGCCGTGATTTTTACCCCTCTTTTTTTTGCCCCTTTTGCTGCTCTTTCCCCACAAAGGAGCTTAGCCTAAGCAGTTAAAAAGGCCGCTCTAAGCCGTAAAGTGTGCCTGCTGCATCCATTATGGGATGTCGTTAAAGGGATATTGTGTCAGTGAAACGTCCGTCCGACCGCGCTGAGGGACGGCTGACCCAAAAACACTCCTATTGTGCTAAGCTGTGTTTAACCTCATCCGCTGTTAGCATGCATGTGTGTCTTTAAGCGATTCTTATAGGGTTGTGTGTGCGATCAAGTCCCTTAAACCCCTTCTTAACAATGGCTTTTTTTTTTTATTTTCGCTGCAGAACGCTAGCCAGTACGAGCTGCACTTCCACTCATTTCATCGCTCGCACGCCGGAGTACATTTCAAGTATTTGCGCGGTATTTATTCACTGCTTCCAGCCTTCTTATGACTGTGTTCACCGCCATGCTGCTGCTGCTGCTGCTTCTTCAGAACTAAGAGTGGCCCATTTGTCACCTCGCCCAGTGTGTGAGGAGCAGATTGGCACCGAAATCACCTGTCTGGCAGATTGCTCCGCCGTCAAAACAGGCTGGTAACCGGTAATATTACAAATATGAGGGAAAAGGAGGATATAAAGACCAAAAATGACAGTCGCAGCAACCTGCCTGTTGGTTAGTTTAGCAGATTGGTAAAATAGGGTTTAAACTAAAACAAGCTTTACTGTCAGATTAAATTCAGATTCAGACACATTTTCTACATTTTGGCAGCATGACTCATTAACTGAGTCTGTAAAAATGATGAACAGGTTCAGAGAAATATCCAACAATACGTTGCATTCACTCGTCAAACACTTTTGTTCAAAGCAATTTGCAATAAGTGTGTTTAGGAAAAGGAGCTGCATCGCTGCCTCAGTATGTTCAGGGATGCTCATATTCAAGTGGATGTGCATATTTTTGTTTGCAAATGTGGTTGACTTTTATTATCATCACTTTTATTACTATTATTATTTAATTTATTTATCTTTTTTCTTAAATCCCATTTTGGAATTACCATTTTTTTTATCCCTCATTTTCATTATTGTTATTATTATTATTGTTAGTAGTAGTTAGTAGTAGTAGTAGTAGTAAGTAGTACTAGTAGTAGTAGTATTGCTAATTTTCATAAATGTATTTATCTTTTTTCTTGAATCCCATTTTGTATTTACAATGTTTTTATTATTATTTTAAATTAATTTAAATTAAATGAATTTTTTATTCCTAATTTTTATTAGAATTTTTTTTAAGTTTTTTTTTCTTAAATCCCATTTTGCACAATTGTTTCATTCTTAATTATTATGATTATTATTGTTATTATTATTATTATATTATCATTATTGTTGTTGCTGTTATTTTTATAATTATTATTTAATTTATTTATCTATTTTCTTAAATCACATTTTGTAATTACAATTTTCTTATTCCTCATTTTTGTTATTATTATTCTTATTATTATGATCATTATTGTTATTATTATTATTATTTGTAGTAGTAGTATTTTCTTTTGATGATTACTTATTTTTTAAAAATCAATTTTTACATATATTTCTTTATTTAATTTTAATTCTTTTTTTTTTTTTCTTTTTTTTTAATGCAAATCCTTGTCAGTTTCTGAAGGACTTTGGGCTGAAAATGTTGATTTGAAACAAGAAACCGTGACCAACCCGTACGGTTTCTAGTAAAAGTAAGAAAAAGAAAGAAAAGGAGCTACATGCTAAATCGTGCACACATCCTGCATGATGCAAGTAAAAACACCTGCACACACCCAGACTTAGTGCGCAATAAACCACTTCTATGCATCATCACTTTAAAAGCCGGCCCAGCTAAAACACATAAACAGTGTCCAAATACCAGACTTAAGGCCACGGAAGCTAATTCCACAAAGTCTTTCTTTACTTCTTTCCTGCAGCAACATTCTGTAGGTATGTCCATCCAACATGAAACCATCATTTCCATTAATTCTGTTCTGAAAGTCTGGAATAAACAATCATCACCGTGATTTAAATCTCAGCTCATAGATGCTCCAGAGCTCCATACATGAGAGATGGAGAAAAGCAACAAGTTCTGACAGAAGACAAGGCTCTTGACCTCCACCTCGTTATGTTTTCTGCGTTGAACAGCAGATTAAATGTTCGTTTTATTCTGAACTCATTCAGTCGCCTCCGAGCTGCTGCTCTGCTCTGTTCTGCTGTAACTCTGGTTTTATAACCGCGACAAACGCACCGTACATGAGCGAAAAACAACATCTGTGCTGTGAATTCTGCTGCACTTTCAGGAAAAAAATAAAAAAATCAAAGCTTCTAAAGCCAGAAAACAATTACACAACGGGAGGAGAAAGAGGAGTCGCTTTAGCTGCTAAACAGAGTGCGACATGGACGTGGTGGATGTTTTAGAGTTTGTTAAGAGGTTTAGAGGGAAGTTGGATTTCTTTTGGAGTTGCACCAATGATTTAAATCGTTTATTCATTCTTATCATGGCAGAGTGGCCGGTTTACTGCTGCACTTCTGCACTTAAACATACAAACCTTTGCTTCCATGTCGTACTGTGTGAAACAGATGATAGATTAATTGATAAAACAGGTAATTAGTGTTAGTTGTAAAGTGAAATTAACTTAAGTGAAGGATGGAGCAACCGTCTGCGTTCTCTGTCTGGACAGTTTCTGATAAGATTTCACACTTTTCTTTCAGGATGTTGGTCCTAATGCCGCCATTCTTCATCTGCCATCAAGTTAAACCTCCAACGACATGGTACAGCCAATAAGCATTGTCCTAATAAAGCACCAACCAATGACAGTTCTGCGTTTTTTCAGGTAAAACAGGAAACTTTTATAATGAAAAGCAGATGGAAGGCTACCGTAAATTCTGGACTATATGTCGCTACTTTTTTTTTTTCACACGCTTTGAACGCTGTGGCTTAAACAACGATGACGAAGTAACGCCGACACTGAAGACTTTAGTGGTTTTAGCGCAGGAGGGAGATGAAGATAGTGATCAGTAGCTTTTCCTGGTAGGCTGCTGTAGTTTTTATTTTCTTAACCAGCCGCGTTACAGGCACTGCTTGGAAAAAAGCATTTATGTATTTGTGTATGTTACCTTAATAATTAAAAGTTCAAAACACCTTTCTGTGTAAATATCTCATGTTACAACGTGGACACCTGCAGCTTATAGACAAGCCGGTATATGTACAAAGTCAGTGGGTGCAGCTTATATTCAGGTGCGCTGATAGTCTGGAATTTACGGTAATTCACAGCTGTCATTGTCCGATCACCGAGCCTTAATTTCTCGAGCGTGCTTTGTCTCTCTTTTTAGATTCCATAAACACTCCTTGTGCTGCTTTCTCTGTTCTTTTTGTTTTTACTGCTATTTATTCCAGAGCATCTTTATTTTTACGATTCATAACGCGTCGCTCCCAAATAAAGCACATTATCCATCAACATATCACTTTTTTTTTCTCCTCCAAATGGATGCCATTAAGCAGCAAACGTAACGCTTTATATTTTTAAAAAAGCAGCGTTTCCTGTCATACCCTAACGATTATACGTCCTGGGTGACAAAGCGTTTCACCTGTGACAGGGACCAGAAACTGTCTTTTAAAAGTCTGCCAAAACAAATAGGCCTAATCTCTCGGGCAAAGCGGGACATTAGCAAACACCAGCGGTTTGCTGTAATTGAGCGCGATGCATCACCGGCTGAGTGGAATGGATGGCTTCCTGGAGAAAACACACCTATCTCACCCCTTCAGGAGACCTTCGGTAATGAGTCTGCTTTGATTTTATTATACCATTGCTCTTTCTCCTCACCTCTGTCCTACTCATTTTATCCTGCCCAGACAGAAGGGATGTCGGAGAGAGAGGGAGGGAGAGTGGGGGAGGGAGGGAGGTGAGATAAAGACACATGGAGGAGACAAGAGGCAAAGAGGGAGAAGGAGTCAAGGAGCAAAGGCAGTAATGGCACAAGACGTTGGTGTTTGGG
>NW_007578008.1:549265-555465 GCF_000690725.1 Stegastes partitus | reverse complement strand
GTAGCTTTGATCCACTTGTACAACACTGCATTTTAAATTAAGATATGAGAAGAGCTAACTGTGGACATTTTAGGCTTTTAACTTTAGTAGTTCCACAGATATTTTCTAAATTCAACGCTGGAAAAAATGTGCTGAAAGCAGATCGGAGGGACATTTTTAAAAATGTTTGTCTCTAATTTCACAAATGTGTTAAAATTTCAGTCAAACTCGACATGCTCGAGCAGAAACTGTTCAAAAACACGGCTACTATCACATTGTACACCACTAATAAGATATTATAGAATACTGCGGGTAAATGGGGCTAAAAACGATATTAAAAATGCCTTATCATATTATTCTATACAGGCTGCGAAGTCCAGATAATTCTCCATCCACAACTCTTGTCTCTCGGAAACCGTGAAGGATCATCACGTATCTTCTTTTACGAGTTCTCGCGGCCGAACACAGCAGAGCGACACCCTGTTTCTCAGCGTTTGCACAGATCGAGCTGGGATCTGTGCAGCAGTCATTCGGCATTTCCTTTTTATATTTTAATGCTTCAGTCAGACATGATGCAACGCGTGTGCAACTCGCTTCAGCGGGCCGGCGTTCGCTGATTTTCTGAGAAAGTATTCCCTTAATGACCGGTGGCCCTGAATGATGACCGCAGTGAGAAACGTGGCTTTAAAGTGCATGTTTGGAGGTCTTCTTTAACTTTTCAGAACGTTAATGCTTTAGCTGAAAGTTAATACTAATATTCCATCTAACTCGTGGGAAAAATATCACAGAGGGAGGAACAAAATCTTCCCTTTTGAAAGCCGGCCTTAATTCTTGATACTCAACAGTGAGGACCTGAAGGTATAGATTTGCTAAAATGATGAAATGTACCGGTACAGTTCATTACCAAGGAGGGAAAAAAAGCAGCAGATTTAAAGAATAATGCATGTTACCAGTGCACATTCCTCTTTGTTATGCCAATGACACGGACCCAGATTACACGCTCGCGTTTGAAGACGCGCCAAAGAAGTGCGAAGGTACAAAGAAGCCAGATTTTTCATTCACACACGTACGCGCACAGAAATTGTTGGCAGTCACTCATTTTGGCTTGGATCCTCTTAGAGGGGAGAAAATAAGCCAAACCTTTCATCTCGGTAAACATTTGCTATTTTAGAAGTCAGCTATTTGCATACCGGCGTACGTGTGTGTGTGTGTGTGTGTGTTAGAAAGCGTATTGTGTCAAGAGGTTTAAAGAGAATGATATTCAGGGTTGGAAAAGTTAATCCCGACCTCGACTGTATTAGTCACACTCTCTGCTTTTTTACCCACAGACACACATGCCGAGCGCTCAGGTGACTCTCGGTTGCCCCCTCCTGATGGGCTCGGCGGCGTTTTCAGGAACAAGCCGCTCCAACTGGAAAGCTTATCCGCCATTGTCTCGCCCGTCACAATGATATCTCCATTATGCACGCCGCGGGTCAGAACCGGCGGGTCGTCGTCGCGACTTAGACAAACTTAGACGCCGAGGGCTGGTCGTTTACAAGCTCTGATGTGAGGCTGCAGCAACAAAAGAGCTTTCTGTCAGACACCGGATGAAACAGGTTGCAGGACGTCAAAAACACTTTGAAAATTTAAAAAACAAAACACATGAAATCAGCGATTGAGACCTCGGCGGGCGTGTAATCAGAGGATGGAGGATGGAGGACGGAGGATGGATGGAGGGGGGGCTTCTGCGTGTAATGAAACATTTCCTCGATGCTACAGGACTCGCAGGTACCTCGCACTTCCTGTAAGTGATTGGTGTCTTGGCCTTGTACCTGACATATCTCTGCCTTCCAGCTGTGGTCTGTTCGGAGTGATAAATGCAGCCACACATCAACCTCTGCTTTGGGGCACTCGCTGTATCAAGTCATTGGGAAGACAGATCCTGTATTTGGGCCAGTGGAGCTCTGCCGGAGCAGAACCGTCGAGTCTTTGGACAGTGATGGAGTGCTGCTGGAAGAAATGTGGTGTTTTGTTTTAGGACTTTTTTGTTTGTTTGGTACATTTTGTATCTGAGTATCGGAAACATGTGGTCTGTAAGAAGCAGTGATGTGTCCAGATGCTGCATCACAACAAGATGCTCCTCCATGAGAAGATGACGAGGTTTTTTAATTGTCAGTTTCCTGCAAACTGACATTTCAGACTATGTTTGAGCAACAATATCTCAAGAATTATTTGGGATAAGTTCAGACAGATCTCCTCCTCACTGCAGGAATAAACAATATGGCTATAATAAATATAAAATAAGATTTTTGTTGGTTATATTTGAAGACCATCATCAGAACTCTGCTCTACTTGGATGAGGCTAGCTAACAATATTCATTTAATTAATGACATGGTGCCACTTAAGGTTCATAACGTATCACAGGTTGGATTCTGCATTGTTAATTTTTCTCTTAATATGTGCTCAAAGATGAGATTTTTCACATTTCAGCTCACCTATAATCCCAGACTGTTTGATCTGCTTGTCCAATATTACATTTTGAATCAATTGCATGATGGGAAATAACAGTGGGAAATTTCAGGCTTTTATTTTGAAAGTTCTTTGTGGGAACCAGCTAAAAAAATGGGCGGATGGGCAGTTTTTAAAAGTCTCAGACGATAAAATTTCATAAATATCCTCGTGAATATTCACATTTTATCAAACAAGAGGTAAAAGAAAAAAAAAAAAGACGTTTGAGGTGGAATAACAGGCAACAAAAACACCATATTTCCTGCTTCCCAGTCGTTGTTGCTCCTGATTACTCTGCTCTGAAACTGAACTGCTTTGGGTTGCATCCAAACAAATTAAAAGACTTGACATGTGCAGCTTACGTCATCGTTCGGTTGTGATTTATAGATAACGTGATGCTCGTCAAAATGTCTTGTGCTTGATGAGATTTGATTGAAGCAGCTAAAAGAAAGAAAGATTTTACTGCAAGCACAAAAAAAACCCCATAAAAAATAAATTAAAAAAGTGTGCAGATTGCACAGTTCTGCCTGTAAACTTTCTTCTTCGGCAGTTGTTAGGATCTCACACTTTCCTCTCTGTGCTTGGAGATGGTGAGATGAAAGGAGGAGCTGCCTTTGGTCCAGGTTGCCATCCAGAGATGAAAGACGAGGATGATGTTTCAATGGAGCAGCAGGAACAGAGACTGGATGGCTTAGAAAGTAGAACCTAGATTATATCAAGCCAATAATGAATTGTCTGCAGTTTTATGCACTAAAATGTAAACGGCTCATGTTGCACGCTGCCATTTTTATGTTTGTGCTCCATTTAATGGGGTTGCAGCTTTCTGAATGAGGCCTTTCAGTTATTGTTAGCTGTACTAATCTTGGTAATCACATTACAACACGCAGCTTTTAACCCCCTGAAACCCCAGACAGTATGAATCTATGGAAACAACACAAGCATGACTAGAAGCAGAAAGAACTTTAAAGTTTACTTGTAGAGTTAAAATAAAGTTATGACATAATTCATTTATTTGACTAGTTTCTCAAACTACTCTGCACATTAACAGAATTATGAGTGTGTCTTTCAACAACCTGCTCCTTTTTCTTTAGCCCTGATGCATTTATTTTAGTTTTAATACCTTTTATTGCCTCCAGTTTGCAGACATACTTGTTTCTTATCTGCTCTGTAAAAACACAGCCTGCAGTTCAAATGAGCAGTCCCTGAATTTCTGTCGTGTCACTTCACAGTTGTGCTGAGGAACATATCTTTTTTTGTTGTTGCTTTTTTGTTTTGTTTTTCTTTTTACAATCTCCAGTGGAGTCGGTTTATTTTTGGTATGTAAAATAAGGTGATTTTGATTAAATATTACGGTTTAGGAGCTTAGATAAGTCAAAAATCTGACAATTGTTGCCACAGTTTCATACATAATGTGCTTTCCAGAATATAAAGAGAGAACATTTGATCACAATGATTAATGGAAACAAGTGAGAGGAAAAGGAGCAGATGATGGCTGATGTCAGCTTCTATCCTCGTGTACATACCCCTGACTAATTTACGCAACTATTGGCAGTCAGGAACGATAAATAAAACCATGGGCTAAAGCTTGGTTGAGAGGACCGAGTCCAAGAGATATTATTTTTTAAATTGTAAATAAAAATTTGACCAAAAAAAAAAACAAAACAAAGGTGGGCAATAAGCATCTAACCAATGAGAAAGCTTCCGCAATGGATTTTAAAGAATATAAACTGGTATTGTATCATCTTATTATATATATATATTGATTTATCTTATTATATTTTATCCCTTTCTCTCTCTATACATATATACATTTATTGTTGTGCGTTTTATTCTTTATTTTTATCCATCTCTTAATATTGTTTCGGTGTGGAACAGGTACACAAAGCCTTTCACTGCGCGTTATTCCGTGTACGACTGTGTTTGTGACCAATAAAGGCCTTGAATCCTTGAATATAAACACCCCGTGCTCCTCTGGACCTCCACCATTGTCATTTACGCTCATACGTTCCTCAGACACAATACCTGCTTGTGGGCCGTCGCCTCTCTTTAAGCATCAACGAGCATCGTGAGCCTTTACAGCTCAGGAGCGACATTAGAATTCATCTCATGCGCACTCATAAAACTGTAAGGAAACAGCTTTCAGACGTTGCCGAACCCCAACATGGATTTAACAGTTTTACGTGTTTGGAACAAGGACGAATGCGTCACGGCGCTGTCCCGTTGTCTGGGCGTCCAGGTGGCCCAGCAGGTTGAAGTTGATACGCTGAATTTAAAACAAGTCTCCGTACGATATATATAAATATATATATACACTTTGCAATAAAGCCAAGACGTTCGGTTCGCTGATATCACCAAACGCTGTCAGTTCGGGACACGCAGTGATTTTTCACCGTGGCACAGCGAGGGCTAAACTTTTGAAGTTCTTTTTTTTTTCCAGCGCCCGAGGCCGGTTCAGTTGACCTTGTTGGAGTTTTTTTTTTTTGTACGATGTTTGTTGTCACAATCCTTCCTAGCATCTGATGAAATGCCAAAGTTTCATTCTCAAGCTGTTCTGCAAGAAGACTAAAACCCAGAGGACAAACAATAAGCATATTAAGGCATTCTGAAAAAGGACAATGTGGAACTGGTGGCTTTAGCAAGAAAAAACACAAGATGCTGTCTGGCAGATAACTCTCTAGACTTGGGTGTCTGTTTCCTGCCAGCGAGGGAACATTGCAGTCCGGCAGATTTACAAGAGCATTCGAAGATGCGCTTTCAGTCCCGATTCGTGAGATAAAAACAAACAAACACACAAAACAGGAGTTAAACTGATTGTTTTTGCAACACCACCACTATTTACTATGTATAATAATCCCAACTGGCACAGTGTTACAGCACGCACAAGTGCAGTTAAATGGAGCGTCTCCGCTGAAGTTACAGAACTAAATACTGCGGCTATGACAAATAACCTACTGTCAAGGTTTGAGAAATAAAACACTATAATTAGATTAGGAAGATTAGCGTCAGAAGCCAGCCAGAATCAGGGCTCGGTAGTAAATAGGATATAAACCGCTCCCAAATGTTACCCCGCTGTTTACCTGCATCTAATTTCAACTGTACTTGTCGTTGCTTTCTGACTTGCAACCTTCAGATGTCGTTCACTGCATTTTTAAACCTTAAAGTAATTCTGTTTTGTGGCAGAGGATTCGTCCACAAATGCTGTAGAGATAAAGTTTCTTTTCATTTCGGTTCATGGAGAGCATCACCAGAGAGGATAAACAATAAATAAAAACCACCCTGCTGATACGTTCTTCCATCTCAAATCATCGACCATCTTGGGGCGCCGCTGTAGCTCATGGCATCCCAGTACAGGGGCTATAGTCCTCGACGCAGTGGTCGTGGGTTCGAATCCCACACATGACCATTTGCTGTCTCCAATAAAGCCGAAGAAGGCCAAAAAAATATCTCTAAAAAAAATCATCGACCATCTTTAACTCTGATTTGCATGAAATCTTAGCACAACAAATACTTGGCATTTCTTCTAATTATTGTTTCTGATGTCTTTAAGCTTTTCTCCAGGTAGTAACACATATCACACCTCAGCTCGGAACCACTGCCAACAAACATTCAGAGGCACTGATGATGTAGTTATGATTCAGATGGTCTCAGTGCAGCTTCAGGAAACTGTATTAACTGTGTTACCAGTTTGTGTGCTATCCACCTCTAGCTGTCTGGAACGTTGGCGCCGCAT
>NW_007578008.1:535772-547265 GCF_000690725.1 Stegastes partitus | reverse complement strand
AGCCAAGTGTAAAATGTACTTACAGGGAAAGTAGGACAGTTTGAACTCCATTACTATGCAAGAGGAACACCCTGAATGTTAGCGCAAATACAAAACAAAAATCAATGCAGATGGTGTAACGCGGTTACCCCACTTAAGTAACTTTCAATCCCTTGTTGATTAGTTTTCAAACGCTATAGCCTACTGAACTGAATAGAAACCGGCATCTGCCCAGAAGGCAGGAAAACACATTAATAAATCAGTTATGAAAAGCTGTGCTATGCTTTTTTTTGCTAACAACGGCACTGAAGGTAACTTTACATACGCTCGCGTTAAACAGGCTTAAACATGCACAACACTGATTTGACCTTTTAAGCTGGACTGTTTATATCTGCATAAAGTGAAACCCTTTTTGACCTTTCATACGGTCCAGAAACCCCCAAAAAAACAAAGCAAACAAACAGCATTAAAATTAATAGGTAATCTGTTTTTCACTGCTGCAAAAGACCAAATGATCTGAAGATCACCTCAGGCTACCCCTCACTCTTTCTCTCTCGCTCATACCCACACACACAATGTCATCTGTAGAAAACAGAAAGAAAAACTGAGTTATGACCCGATTAATGGGCCACGCCGGCCAACACACACACACACACACACACACACACACACAAATACAGTCGCACACGGCAACGCTCACACAAGCACTGTCGCCTGACGCAGGGCGAAAATAATTCTTTTGTTTGTTTAATTATCGCGCCATCAAATTGCCATTATGGGGGCCATTCATCTGTCAGTGGCGTGAAGTTATGGCTGTGTGTTTGTATGTAAGAAAAGGCCTGCGGGTGTGTGTGTGTGTGTGTGTGTGTGTGTGTGTGTGTTTGCGTGGGAGGGTTGGTGTGTTGAGTTATCAGCCGGCCCGGCAGTGCTGCAGGTTGACAGATAAGAAAGCATTCCCTCATTCTCTTTGCCTTTAAATCCACTGTGCCCAAACGGTGTTACTGCCGTACAGGTGTGAAAAATGATTTTATGGGTGATAACCTGGTTGTAGAAAAAATAACTCGGTGACTGTGTTTGGTGGCCGTGTAACAACAGACAAAAAAAAAAGAAGTGTCCGAGCTGTCTTCATGAGGTTCAGATTAGTTTCTGTCATCGCAAGCAGAACTCTCTCTCACTTCTCCAACCGTCAGCTCTGCCGTCTCTCATTTTTAGTTTTTGTTTCAATGCCACTTATCGTACCGCAGATTTTGTGACACATTTTTCTGCTTCTGTTGACTGTTGGACTGTCAAAAACCAACAGTGTAGAATTATTATTATTACAATTCTGATTCTGTCTTTTTAGTCTCTGAGCACTAACAGTGCGAGGAACCTGTTGTAACTCCTGTCTGGATGTCTCTGGATCTGGAGCTCCTGAACTACAGCCGCTGGCCTCACCTTCTGCATCCTGCTGCCCCACCATGATGCCTCCTGTTACCTCCACCAACTATGAAATGGAATATTCCATCCATCCACTATCTATACACCGCTTAATCCTCACTAGGGTCATGGGGGGCTGGAGTCTATCCCAGCTGACTCAGGGTGAAGGCAGGTTCACCTGGACAGGTAACCAGTCTATCACAGGGCTACACTTAGAGACAGACAACCAAGCACACTCACATTCACACCTACGGACAATTTAGAATCACCAATTAACCTCAGCATGTTTCTGGACTGTGTGGGAGGAAGCCGGAGAACCTGGAGAGAACCCACGCTGCACGGGGAGAACATGGAGACTCCACGCAGAAAGATTCCGGGTGTCCTCACCGGGATGCGAACCGGCGACCTTCTTGCTGCGAGGCAACAGTGCTAGAAATGGAATATTTCATTGGTCCATTTCAAATGGAGGAACAAAAGGACAATAACCTCTAATAACTTGTTTAACTGTAAACTAAATTTGATAATTCATCCTACACCCACCCAACCGGTCGAGGCAGATGGCTGTCCCTCCTGGAGGTTTTTTTTTTCCCCGCGGGGGTTTTCGGTTCCTTCCCACTGTTGCAGACTGCTGAAGCTTATAGGGAATCCAAATGTTTTGGATTGTTGGGTGTTTCGGCCTTTGTTAAGCGCTATGAGATGACTTGTTGTTGTAAATATGCGCTATACAAATAAAACTGAATTGAATTGAATTAACCATTGGGTTTATTATTAGTCATTTTTTTTCTCCCGCAAAATGAAACTCAAATAAGAGCCTAAACATGCACGAAAAGTCACCAAAATCGCCAAACACACCAGGACTATTAGAAATTTTAAGGGTCTTGGACATGTCACTGCCAAAATGGCTCCACAGCGCCCCCTTGTAAATTTCAACGGACTCCTGTCAAAAGCACATTTGGCCTAGAGCAGGGGTGTCCAATCCTGGTCCTCGAGGGCCGCAGTCCTGCATGTTTTAGATGTGTCCCTCTTCCAACACACCTGATTCAAATGATCAGGATCGTTATCAGGCTTCTGCAGAGCTTGATGATGAGCTGATCATTGAAATCAGGTGTGTTGGAAGAGGGAAACATCTAAAACATGCAGGATTGCGGCCCTCGAGGACCAGAGTTCGACACCCCTGGCCGAGAGGTACACAGTTCGGTAGGCATATAGAGCAGGTCAGGATGACCAAAAAAGGTCCAAGCTCCAAAATGCAACACGGCTCAATGGCGCCCCCTTCGATATTTCAACTGAGTCCCATCGCGGCTACGTTTGATATAGAGCTACAAAATTCAATAGGTCGCAGCTTGTGACGCACAAAAAATTTGCGTGTTTCTGTCAACGCCATGATGATGTCATCGTGATGTAGATGACATCAGAGGAGTGTTCCAACACGAAGCGTACAGCGAGGACCCGTCCATCGCCGCTTGTTTTTGCACCATAAAGATCCCAGTGTGTTTCTTTGCATTGGCTTCATTGTTCCTGTATATTCTAAATGTCCTACTTCAGTATGTGTGAGCACATGTGAGTGATGATTGTGAATGAATGAGTGTATTTCGGAGATAAATAATACATTGCACATCAAACTAGGAGTTCTGTTGCACTGACAACTTGTTTATTGCTGTAAACTCTTGTCATTATTATCATCATTATTGTTGTAATCAATGCTATTATTATTATTTCTGGTCTTTAGAAGCTGTCATTTAACATCCTGAGGCCCTTGATCTGAACAACTGTCTGAGATCACAGAAGAAAGACAAAGCATCCAAACTCTGCTAAACTATGCTTCACGGTAACGGAGCTAAAGTGGCCACCGGCTCTGTATATTCGAATTAATTGCGCTAACAGATAATAGTGGTTTAGTCATTGATTTCCTCATATCCAAACCTCACCCGCTGGAGCTTATCTCTGCCTCTTCCATTATCACAGCATTATTAACTCACGCACAAATCTTAAAGTCTTCTTTTATTCTTTGAACGTAAGATGTCGCTTTCTTTTCTGTGACCGAATTAACCACACAGCACAGTCCTCACACTGAGAGAGGGTCTGTGCAGGCATTTACGCAGGCAGCACCAGCAGCGTTAACTCCATTAATTATTTACATCTCCTGACGTGTCATTGTGATCATACAGAGCGACGTTCACCCAGAGGCTTTTATACAGGCGAAAAGCTAAACAGAATCACGGTCTCTATGGTAAAATCATTGGGAACAAAGCACTCACGCAAAGGATGAATTAAGTTGTTGGGTTTTCTTTAAATCAGAAGTCCAAATAATTTTGCCTGGAGTATGTCTGCGAAGATTCTCACTCAAGCGTTAATGACTCCGTATGGATATAAGTGTCTGGAAGTCCCAACTAGTCAGTCAGAACTGATGAAGCCTCTTGGATGAGAGGTGGAACGTCTTCAAGAAACTCAAGCAAGTCCAGTTGCTACGATTAAACTATGAGAATTTTCTCTGGAGAATCTCAAAATTGTAGAATTTTAGTTTCAGTTTCACTGCCTAAATGCAACGATATTCACAATAGTGGTGTTACTGCAAGCATGGAGGCCATCCAACCACTGAAGGAAACAAAATAAAGTAAAGAACAGGTCTGTCAACCTAACAACGAAAACAGAACTTATTATACTGAGCCTATAAGCTGCTATACATACGTTTGTCTGATCAATGCAAATGTATTTTCATGTTTAACAGGAATGCTGTTGGTTCCTCAACCAGCAATGAAATGCAAAACAAAGTCAAAGCTATTGAAGAAAAAAACAGAAATTCTGGTTTGCTGTTGCAGTTTGGTTTGGACCTGAGGTGTTGTGTCACGGTCCATTGGGATTTCACAACGTGCCGCTGAGGTGAACTCAGTGGAGTTCAACACAATGGAAGTGAATGGAATTTTTTTTTTTTTATTTAAAAAAATGACATTTTGAAAATTCAGCTGCGACATCTTTTAGTTTTTTGTTTTTTTTTTATCCGCAGCCGCTCTGTACAATCCACATCCTCAGAACACATTGTGTGCAGTTTTCTTTTAGGAGGAAATATTTTCAAAGAAATAGTCGTTTTTGTTGGTTTTTTTGTGTGTTTTTTTTTCCCTCTGCGACCCCGACCTCACCGGGTTCACCGTCCTCACAAATCCCACTTTAAGTCCTGCTGATATCGTTCATTTCTGTGCACGGCCGACCTCTGTTTTTGTCCAAAATCTATTGAAGACACATCATTGAGCCACATCAATACACCGTCATGTTCTTTCATTATCGCAAATGTGGGCGCTCTGGTTTAATTTGATTCAATTGCACACGTACGCCATCGACCATTGAGGACCAAATGCGCTTTGAGGTAGCCCAGCAATGGCATTATCTACAATAATGGCGATTAGCTGTTCAGCCTTCTACTTTCCATCACTTCAGTAACCACGGAAAGTTCGAAATAAAGAGTCAGAGTGAACATGTTTAAGTAGTGGGGAAGAATAATGGAATGGAGTTTTTTTTTAAAAAATCCAACATGTTCCACAGACGAGTCCCTCAACTGCAATCCAAGTGAATTTTTGTGCCACAAACACCGGAAGCTGTGCGAAACGACGCCATCGCAGTTGCCTCCTCCGTTCCCATCCAGAGGTTAGTAATTTTGAGGCCTGAAATAGCGACCGCCGACTCACGCTTCCTTCACTTCACACCACTATCCACATATGAGCGGTCGACAATCATCCACATCCTCCCAAGGCCTACAATAAGCGGGCGGCAACATCAATTAGCCCCCTTTTAGCGCAGATGCCGTCGGGGACACTAACAATGGCCAGTGCTGAGAGATTAGTGCTTTCGCGGGCTTAGCTTTCTCAGTCAATCCTATTGGGAAGATACTAACTCAACGCTAAAAGGCAACCAGCCCCAGATGGCTGATCATATGAGGGTGATGCAAGCCCCATTACAGTAATCCAAATGCTGAGACTATTGTGGTCAGGCAGTGAAGGGCAGGCCATTAGAGAGAGAGAGTTTGGAAAGAAAAAAAAACAAACAAACAGGAAAAGTTGGGAGCAGGATTGAAGGAGAAGGAACGAAATGTAAAATATGAGGAACTCGTGAGGAAAAGAGGAGTCAGAATATGTGAAAGATGGAAAAAAAGAGGTCAGAGGACAGAGATGAGGCTCATTGGGCAAATATAGAAGATATAAAGAAAGAGGAGTGACCGGAAATGAGATGAAGTGAGAAATAAAAAGAAGGAAGGAAAGTGGAAAGAGGAGGGCAGAACGAGGCTCACTGCACAGCGAAAGATGAAGACACGAAGAGAAAAGTACGAGGTTTTTCGAGGAAAAGTGCATCCCGATGCTACCACTTTGCGTGGTCTCATCCATATTTTCATACCGTTAATTTATTCTTTCCTTGTAAAAAGGTTCCTGAAAATCATCCCAACCCCTCTTAGCTCCGTCGCACCTGTTCGGGTTGGACGACTTAAGAATCTTTCTACTTAGTGCAGAGAGTTTTGTGATCCTGTGCAACACCATCCATCTTCAATCTGACTAGAAGGCTAATTACCCTCTGAGTCACTGGAAACACCTGTGGGGATGTGCGATGCCTCCAACAGCTATTTCTCTTGGACACACAGCTGTCGTCTTTGAGCTGCACTAAACTTCAAAACTTATGTAATTAATGGACCAAACTTGCAGATTTTTTGGGGGGTATTTTCTTGCCATCGAAACTCAAGCAACACCTAAGTACGAAACAAAGAAAGAGCAGATCTTCCCTTTTGTAGCTCTGGAATCTAAGACATTTACGATCCTTAGACTAGAGACAGTGTCCACCTTTTAACAATAGAGCAAACACAACCTTTATAGGGCACCACAACTTCCATGACAAGCAAAATGTGCATCGGAGGAACCCAGCAGCCACCGGAAATGCCATGACCAGAGGCTCATTCCATGTCATTAACGCCAGCCTCCTCCGCTCCTCGATTCTCGGTCCTCCGACCTGCGACATCGAAACAGATCTTTGGTGCGTCGCAACAAAGGACGTCTCGTTTCCTAAAACGCATATCGAGGTTCAGCGATCGAGCAGGCTTGCCAGAGGATGCACAGGTGTGTCCTCGTGATATAAAGGAGGCCACGCACAGCTGGATTATAGAAACCATGTCGGCAGAAGCACAGACAAATGTGATGATATTCACGACTATTTTATATTTCACAAAGGAGTAGAGGAAAGGAATCCCAAAAAAATTTCACTTCCTCTGACTTTACCACAACTCAACAAAGTCATGTCAAGACAAAAAAAAAAAAAAGACAATCAACTCACCAAAAGAACTACAAACATGGACGTCAACAACCTCTTTATGGTCGGTTACAGTTACATACGTGTTGATGTGTCCAATTAGAAAGTTAATTATGGTTAAAGTCTGTGTTTAGTCTTGTTTTGATTGTCTACCAGGAGTCCATAACTGTGAGTGAAATAACGCTTCACGATTTCATCGTCACACAAACTGCTAGGAAGTTATTTAAAGAGCGTAGCTTTGCACGGGCATCGAACAGCGACGATCACAACTCCCCAAGATATATGGATTACAAAAAGCAGTGAAACGTCAGAATAATCCGCAACTTCACACAGCTACAAACTGCTCGGTCATGTTTACCAGCTTATAATGACTTTGCAGAACAACGTCCAGACTTTGTTTGACACTGAAATATGTGACGGGAACTCCTTTGGTTTTCACACTTTGGGTTTACAACATCATCTGCACAATAGTGGAAATTGAGAAAATGATTTGCTAAAGTTACCCCCAATGGAGGCAAACAAACAAAAAAGGGGCCGAGATCAACACCTTGAGAACCCCAACAAGCTCTGACTGGCCTGTATTTTAAAATCTCAACTGCCATCACTTTAAAATAAACCACGAGCGTTTCATTTTACCGTACCTGACTGGTGAAGCTTCTTGCTGCTGGGAGATGAGAACCAATGACATCTGGTCTGAGGAACACATCTGGTTGTTATTCTCACAAGGTCAACACAAGGGGGGCTGCCGCTGACAAGGACCACGATTACATCAGAGAAAGAAAAAAGAAATAAGTGTGTGTTACAAGGACATCCATTTAACAGCAGGTTTAAAAGCAGTGAGTCGCTGCCCCCTCTGGCGGAAAGCTTCACCTCTGAACAAGCCATAAGGGTGCTGTGGTGCACATGTAAACACACACAACAACTATGAGGCGGTGTTGAAACAGGAATGAAATAAGAGACAATATGAAGACCGTACTCGAACTTGAATGAGTATACAGAACAGAGGTCAGTACAACTCCATGCAGCATTATTTAAATGTCACAATATTCAAAATCGTATTACCTTACAGTAATCAGATTACTTCTAAGTTGAACAGCAGGACATTCACGCTTGTGTAAAATAAAAAACTAACAGTTTGGATGTACTATTTTGAAAATAAAGGCCCCATAGTAGGAACTCATTCCAACACAAGTCATTACTGAGATTCAGATCTTTAGTTTTTTTTTACTTTACATCTTCACTTCTACTTTTCAATCCTCCAATCCACCACATTTCTGAAAAGAGCTTCTCACATGTCTCCATAAAATACCCAAAAGGTGTCCCATTGAATTCCAGTCAGGTGACAGAGTTTGCCAGGTCATAGTTTTTTACTTTTTTTTTTTTTTCTTGTGTGATTTTGATTCATCGTGCTTTGGGGTCATTAGCATGCTGGAATATTTCACTTCTGCCAAACTTCTGCTCCCAGACTGGGAGTCATCTTGTCAAGCAGTGTTTTGGTTTATCCACAGACATTCATGGTGGATCTGTAAATGACATCTTCCCCAACACCTTTGGCCGCATGTCATCACACTCCCACTTGTGTTCTTCACATAGTATAAAAGATGGACGTAGCTACCGTGACGTCACCCGTTGGTTTCTGCACTGAGAACATGAAGCCAGGGTTTTGCTACATCCTGGTTGACATCTTGGATTTTTGGAGCCAGTGACGCAAAAATTGTGGGAGGGGGGCGGAGCCATAGGAGCAGCGATTGGTCAGACGGATTGAAAGGCGGGCCCTCTCTGCCCCGCCCACATTTACCGCCTTCTGCTCACTTCGTCTGCATCGTTGCTGCCGACTGTCAATCAAGCCAGCCACGCCCCTTGCCCCGCAACATGTTGACGATTTTTTAAAAATTCAGTATTGATTTATTTTCAGATTGGCCACCTGGTCTCTGGACTTGACCATGAAAACTAATAAGAAAACAATCCTGAGCTGTAGGAATGCAGTATTTGGTGATCTGTGATCACTTCTTTCCAGTTCCAGTCTATGGGAGCCAGGGCTTTGTGGAGCCAGCAGCTAGCGGACGTAGTGATATTGCAGGTTTTTGACACTTCTGAGTTGGCTTCATTTTTCAGGGCCGGTTGCTACGTCCATCTTTTAGACAATCTATGGTTCTTCACTGTCAGGACTATGCATTGACTGTGGTAGTCCTGGTACAGGTTCACACCAAGCATGCTGGAGTCCAACAAATTGCAAAAAATATGCTTGATCAGGCTTCTGTTCTGCTGTAAAGCAAGCAAGGGGTTTCTTTTTTTGGACTGTACTGTCTGAGCCGTCACAGGAACTCTAATATTCCTGTATAAGCCAAATCTGGAGCACTTGAAAAATTATTTACAGCATGATCTTATAAAACTGGCCAATTATTGGTGCTGTAGCTCCTGATTACTGCTGTTTTTGACAAATGTATTAGTTGGCAATCGATCTTCTTGTTTCTTTTTATTTTCCGTGTTTGTGAAGTCATGCATTTCCATTTTTCCATTCCTCTGGAAATTCAAGCCGAGCATTTCGATCCAAAACTGATAAAAAATCATGTTCACAGCTCATTTTAGAACTGTGAGCACGCAATTATGTTTCAATTATAACTGAAAGTCACAAGTGAGCTCAGCTTTTCTAACTTGAGTGGCGACTAAAGGGTCTAAATTTTCGATATCTTCTGTCTGAAGTACTTGAGAAAATACTCTCCGCTGTTCAACTCAGAAATACTGCAGTCACTGACAGGTGATGCGGTTTGAAATCACTTGACATTTAGCTGATATTTCACACAGTCGCACACCGTACATGTCTATACAAAGCGTGCGTGAGCTGCAGTCGGAGGGTGTGTACATCAGATAAATGGCTTTTTCACTTCATTCAGGGCGACCACTCAGCATAGTGTGACTAACGCCGAACGGAGGGATGACGGGAGGGAAAAAGAGAAAAGGCAGGGCTCCTCTTGTCAGAATGAAAATGTACGTTCCAGCGATAAGACGCAGACAGATATGAACAATCAGTGAGACGAATCGAGGAAAATCTGCCCCCAAGAGCTATCTTTCTCTTACCGCACACACACATTTTATCTCTCTGGCTTGTTCTCTAATTCACACACAACATTCACTGTGAAATGAACTGCATGTTTCTCTCTCTCGGCCTCTCTTGCTGTCATACACAGAATCTATTTCATTGTAATTTTGGTCAATTTTGACATTTAGCTGCTATTTTTTTTCCTCCACAGTTGCAGTAAGTGTCACTAAATCCTTGGTTGTGGCTCGTACAAAAGAAATTACACAAAAATAATACGACAAAAAGGCAGCGGATTTAAGTCGTCTCACAAGATATGATGCTCTGTTTTAAGGCTACAAACATAAACTCACAGTTTTAAGCATTCTGCTTCCATCTGCTCTGTCTTAGATAAATGTTTACAAAAAAAAAAAGAAAAAGAGACAAATGAGAAAGCAAATTGAACATACCCATATGTTCTGCTCCTTCCTAATCAACTTCCTAGTTTTGCTTCACTTCCCCAAAACGAAAAAAAAAGAAGAAAAAACAGAGTTGAAGAGAATACAAATGCTTGTTTGCCATTCAAAGACACAGTCCTTACTTTTGGCAGTCAGACAGAAATATTAAATTCCAATTAGTTTGTGTAAAATAGCAAACACGATACTATAAAGATCGTCTCTGGGAATGCAAGACGAGCAGAGGAATCAAAAGCACGGCTGGAATCACACAAAGGTAAAACTGGCAAATTGTTTTAATTGCAAATAACGACGTGTCTATTTGTCATTTTGTAGATTTATAAAAAAAACGACTTTTCTGTTAATATAACTTTCATGGGACCGTAATCAGTGCAATAAGTTAAACTGCATTTAAATGGAAGTAAGCCCTTGCAATCATTAGAGGTATCCTGAAGTATAAGTACCAGTGTTAGCTGCACATGTAGAATAATACAAAACTATGACTAAACACAACAGTACCCAATAAAACTTAACATGGAAAACATCCCAAACTCACAAATTCACTTATCAATACGAAGGAGACGTGCAATGCAACGGCTGAGGTTAGCACATTTTCATACTAGACCTGGGTGTTAGCAACAGGAATATTACTTGACAAAGTGTTCAGTAGTTTATGCATTAGATACAAACTGCCATACAAGCACATAACAGCAATGCAAAGTTCAGCTGCATGAACATGAAAACATTTGATTTAGCTGATTTAAATCTCTCTCATAGAGAGTTTTTAGTGAGCACAGAAGATTTCTCATCTAAGAGCTATACAATTAATTATGGCGTTCCTCAGGGTTCAATTTTAGGTCCTACACTTTTTCCATCCATATATGTTATTTCTTGGAAACGTCACTGGGAGTCATGGCATCAGTTTCCATAGTTTCCAGGCCAACTGATGTCCTTTTTAACTGTATTTCAGACATTAAATCAAGAGTGACAAAGAACTTTTTACAGCTCAACCAAGACAAAACCGAGGTACTGGTCACTGGAACTGAATCTCAGAGAGACAAGCTGATCTCATAACTGCAAGCTCCGGCATTAAAACCATGCAAACAAGCTAAAAGTTTTGGGGTCATCTTGGACTCAGCAATCAATTCTGAGCCCTGCATGAAAATATAACAAAGATGGGTTTTTATATCTTAAAAAACATTGTCGGATTACGCTCTAAAACTAACATCGAGACACTAATATGTACTTTTATTACATGTTGAACTGACTATTGTAGTGCTCTCCTATCTGGTCTCCTAAGAAGACAATAATTTCACTCCAACTGCTTTAAAACTCAATGATAAA
>NW_007578008.1:531263-535653 GCF_000690725.1 Stegastes partitus | reverse complement strand
CTAACCTCTCTGGACCTTAACCTATGTGGAATATGGTGGCTTCTCACTACTTTGGCAAGTTTTTAAAGGAGCACATCAAGTGTAGAGGAACCTCCAACAGAGGTACAGACTCCCCGATAACATCCCCAACACAATAAAAAAAACAACAACAGAGTTTAACTGCAGCGTTAACTCATCTACATGGTGAAAATGTGAGGAAATAATTTGTACTGCTCATTTATTAATCTGAAAACTTTTTCTCTGTTGCTGTTTGAAGCGCAGTTGCACAACAACAAGACGGCCAAAAATATGTGTTTTAAACAAAGGGAGGAAGGGAGACTCACTGAAAAAGTTGTATTTTTTTTTTTTTTTCCAGAGCTCTGGCTCCTTAAATAATTTACCTCTCTGTGGGTGAGGGGCATAGAGGGAAAACTAAGAAGAAGGATGGTGTGAACATGTGAAAAAGACAGCAAAACCAAGAAGAGAGGGTGTTTTTCATCAGCGATTCGTTCATCATTGTGGTCCAAAAACGATAAAAAGTTACATCAATTATTGAAGCAAAAAAGTTGTGATAGCTCAGACAAATCAATCACGTGGATTCTGATCGTTTATTATTTAAATGATCTTAAAATGGATTGAATGGATAAATAAAATCACCTTTAAGTTTTGTACCCTTGTAGCCTGACTTCAGATGATTTTTATTACAGAAAATGCAAAAATATTTAGGTTTTATTATGAAAATTAAAACTTTATTTGAATTTGATTCCACATTTTAACCAGATTCTTGCATTTGTTGATGAACACAACAAATTATTACATTTAAAGTTGCTCAAACAGCGAGATGCTAGAACCAGATGTCAGGATGCTGCAATGGATCCAACTCTTCATTGTTCCCGCTCTGCAATAGCAGCGATTCCCTTTTTTTTTTTCTTTTTTTTGCCGGTGTTTTGTGCAGACAGTCACCTGGAATGCGTCAAACATCTACTAAAGTCAGCAGAAAGCAGAATGGAAGAGGACATTTCATTTCATCCGGCATGAAAGCCGAGCATGTTAGCTAGTTAGGGACCTTGATCCGGAACATTTTCAAAGGCCGGAGCTTTGAGAGGAGTTTGACTGACAGAGCAAATCACTGACAATACGACTGAGCCGTGTTCATCTCGTCTTTTATCTCCAACTCCTCTTTTATGACTGATTTATTCTCTGTGTTATCTCTGCCTCTCTGCCTGCTGTCCCTTTTAATCTCCCCCCTTTTCTCACCTTTTTTTTTTTTCCCCCAAACCATCGCATCCCTGCTTTTCTTTCCCAGCCTCTGTTTTTCAAACCCTCCCATCGTGTTCTTTTTGCTCCTTTAAACTTTTATTTTAAGCACAATAATGTCGTTTGCAAAGAAATAAACATGTTTCTGCAGCGTTCATGAGTAGACCGTGAAGCGGTTTCAATCAAAAAAGAAAAAGGGAATTATATTAGTACTTTAGTCCTGAGTCCAAACTCTGCAGGTTCCTTCCTTGTGAATAATCAGAAAGCACATGTTACTGAATATTATCCTAGCCATGGCAACAACAGAGACAATTAGTGTTTTAGACTGAGGCCATTACTCACATTGGGGTGGAACACTGTCTCATTTCCTTTTTTTTGTTTTTTTTTTTCTTTTTCCTTTTTTTTTTTTTTTTTTTTCTTTTTCCTTGCAGCAAAAATTAATTTATTTTCATTTATTAATTTATTTCTGCCACTTGCTCTGCTTGTACAGGCAAGTGCGCCATGTAGAACTACATAAGAGCTAATACACAGAATAATAAGCATTTTAAGTTGTGCTTTTTAAAACAAAAAAGAAGCTTAAAACAGGATCAAATGCATCAGACGTGCAAAACGCTCACCCAGGACTCCCACCCAGCCGAGACGTCACACTGCGCCCATCCGGCTTTTCGTTTCTTTGTTTTGGCTGCAGGTTCTGGGTTAATATTCCGTCGTCCTGCAGTTTGTTCCACTCGTTTCTGGGAGCCTTTCAAAGTAGGTTTCATCCCTGAAGTCTTTATCTGCACGAGAGCTTCAGCTACATCCACAGCTGCATGTCAGATCCTGCACATTTTAACTAATAACACGTGCAAATAGATTCTTCATTTACATATAAAAACATGCGTTTGTAAACTGTCTGGACACTTATCGATTCAACTGTTTGCAGTGATATAAAGGTTGTAAAGTGGTTGATTGGAGGATGGTGGTGCTGTTAAAATAAATCTAGCTGATGTAGAAAAATGGCTTTGCAAAAACATTCTGCCTTAAAAACTGTAGTTACTGGATATAAATGTAGTTCTACACATGCATAGGCTTATAACTGGCTTCTCTATTGTGGCATGTTGCTCAAACTTTGGGATACTACATTAATAACATCCTCTCAATCAGGTGAAGCTTGCAATTATTCGCTTCTTTTGATTTCCATTGGTCAGACCTGCGCCGTACCTTGGACGTTGATTGGCTAGCTTGACTCTACACTTCCTATCAGAGAAAACAAGGTGGAGATTTTAAACAGTGAAAGTAAAAGAGGTGAATTAATATGCACAGAACTACTAAACATGATGTTTGCTGTTTTCGTGTCGTCTCCATCCATACAGCCATCGTCCTGACCTACAATGATATAATCCATTATTTCTATTACAGTTTTTATTATACAGTGAGCATAAGACAAAGGCGATTAATTTACATACGGATCGATATATATCTCAAAAAGCCCGTTACAGTCATAAAACAAGATTGAAACAGCCTCTGCTGCCAGACTGATTGACTGGTCTTGATATGGGGAGTAAGTAGAACTACTGCCCCGCGGTGGTTCGCCTCCACCGACCAGTCCAGCTGCAGTTTACATTCGTGTCTGTCCGGACTCGTAGCATAAACGTAGTGAAGACTTTAAAGTGTGTAAGTTCGCTCAGACGAACAAAAAAAACAGCATCAGATTCCTCGTATGGCCAATAAAGCTGATTCTGATGGGACAAAAAACAGCAGCCGTGATAGATAACGCTTCAAATGTGGATGTTTCTGCAAAAAAAAGTTAGAAATTTTAAAATGTGGATGCTTCATTTACGTGTCTAAAACTCATTTTATTCTCATTTTTACTTATTTTCTGCTCTTGTTTTTATTTTACTTATTATTTATTCGGCTTTTTCTATGAAAAAAAGGGACCTGAGTACTTATTTCGTGCCACGGCATGTGAATGTGAGCTGGCATGACAAATACAGTTCCTTGAATCCTTGAATCCTTGAATGCAATCACTTTTTCTTAAGGTGGGAGATCAGTGTCACCAATTTAGCATCTGACTAAATGGGAAAGCGGCATTGAATAAAAGGCGGAAAAGTGTTTTGCAGTAAATTATTACATCACAGTGAGGCTGACCTTCAACCTTTTGGATGTTAAATGCGACCAATTAATCCGTTTTTGTTGGATTTTTTTGTTTGATAAGCAAAAAAAATGTGTTTCATGAGGTCTGATCAACCTTTTTTCTGTATTTTGACATTAAAACAGGTCGTTATTGTTGATGACGATCAGTTAATTGTCGTATTTGTTGTTCCAGTGAGTTAAATTTTGATATTTCGATATATTAAAAAAAGCTAAATTAATATCCAAGATGTTATTTTTGACCCCTTGCGGATTAATTTCCTGCTTCTTTGCAGCGTTTTAAAGGGAAGAAAGAAACAAAGACAGATAGAGAGAGAAAGTGGGAGAGATTAGCAGGCATGTATAGTTTTCTACCTCACTGCTTTCTCATTAAGAACACATTCTACACTTATAATAGGCCCTCAGGGTTCACACACACATTAACACACACACTGAAACAGATGCTTTTACACAAGCTAACAGGGGGACGCAAACACACACACATCCACAGACTGAAGCAGCGATGTTAAAAAGCCCCAGACACACAGATAATAATAACTACCTTATGTCTTTTTTATTTTGTGTATTTTGTGCTAATAAAGGAAAGAGAGAGCCATCATCTGAGAGCCAGCGAAGAAAGAAAAAAAAAACAGAGAGGGAGGAGGAGATCTATTCCTGTGTCGTCTCGGCGGGAGGACCCCAAAGTAGAAACTCATTAACTACTGCCTCTCCGAGAGCGATATTACAATTGGCGTGACTAAAAAGGCAAACAATTTAAATTGTTAATGCCCAGCAATCAGCCGGAAGGGGGAGAGAGAGGCGGGAGGGTGAACACACAGCGAGAGACGAGGAAGGAGGAAAAAAAACATGTTTAAAAGAAGAAACGAGGGATCAGGAGAGAAAATCAGCCACTATTTTCAGCCTAATTTCTCTCCTGTATGTTAGTAGAACAGTGAAAATTACCCACAAGGATTCGCCGAAGACGCCGCTGACACTGTAAATCCGTTCTGTGAAATTGAGAAGCTGCAGCACGATCAATTCAAAC
>NW_007578008.1:522803-530886 GCF_000690725.1 Stegastes partitus | reverse complement strand
ACAGTGACCCTGAAAGCTGCAGTCAGTTCGCTGAAGCAGGACCAAAGCCCGGGTTGCTTTATCTTAGAGACAGACAACCAAGCACACTCACATTCACACCTACGGACAATTTACAATCACCAATTAACCTCAGCATGTTTCTGGACTGTGGGAGGAAGCCGGAGAACCCAGAGAGAACCCACGCTGCACGGGGAGAACATGGAGACTCCACACAGAATGATCCCGGGTGTCCTCACCGGCGACAGTGCTAACCACCGAGCCACCTCGCCTGACAGAAAAATTTAATTCAAAGGTTGAAGGAGTCTCAAATTCTCCTAGATTATGCCATCTGCCAATCCTTTCCTACCAAACAAACCAAATTACACACCTGAGAATGCCGTTTAGTTGTACAGTAATCTGGTGCAAACTGGGTTTCTACGGCATTCTTTAGTAAAGGGTCTTTATATTTTTTCTTGGGTTTCTTCCTACAGTCCAAAGACGTTCAGGTCAGCTGACTCGACTGCCTGTTTGAATCTGTGTTGGATGGTAACTGGTCTCTATACTGACAGATGGCACAAATTCCAGGAAAAAGCAACATAAAGTGTGTCACCAGAGAAGCTTTGATGCGTCTTTGCATCAATTTCAAATCTCTGGAACATCATTCTTCCAAATTATATTCCCTCATGTGCTGGTTAAACGATGCTGGTGATCCAAGAACTCCTATAGGTGTTCAGCTGGGCTGAGTTCTGATAACTGTGAAGGTCACAGCATCTGATTCACATCGTTTTCATCCTCGTCCAACCATTCAGGGACACCATCTGGTCTATGGACGTGGTCACTGTTATTCTGGAAGAAACATCAGGTTAGAAATGATTCATTGTAGGATAAAAATAATCTCTCAGAACAACTTTGCATTGAGTTGTAGTGAAGCTTTCCTCTAGTGGATCCAAACTATGCCACCAACTTCCACATTGTAGGGATCAAAAGTTGAAGTTTTTCCTGTAGTTTGTCACCCACCTGTATGTTGGCCCTGTGATAGACTAGAAACCCACTGATGGATGGATGGGTGGATTGATTGATAAATGAAGCAACAAACCCTAAAAAAACCCACCACAGACAGTCCTTTGCTTGAGATGTTTTGCGGTCGAGAGCGATTTTGAAGAATCTCTGACAGGGACGAACATACTGACTGGAAGTTTTTCTACAAATAGCTGATAAAAGGCTAACAAGGGTACATGAGCCATAAGCATACATCTCCATTCAAAACCACAACTTTATACAGACACACAGCTGCACAATCCAGGAAAATACACAACAATATCTACAAAAATATCCGAGGCCGTGGTTCTGGACCGGAAAAAGGTGGCCTGCCCTCTCCAGGTCGGTGGAGACTCCTTGCCTCAAGTGGAGGAGTTCAAGTATCTCGGGGTCTTGTTCACAAGTGAGGGGCGGATGGAGCGTGAGATTGATTGGTACAGCGTCTGCAGTGTTGCTGTACCGGACCGTCGTGGTGAAGAGAGAGCTGAGCAAGGCAGCAAAGCTCTCGATTTACCGGCCAATCTACGTCCCAACCCTCACCTGTGGTCATAAGATCTGGGTAATGACCAAAAGAACGAGATCATGGATACAAGCGGCCGAAATGAGTTTCCTCCGCAGAGTGGCCGGGCGCTCCCTTAGAGATAGGGTGAGGAGCTCCGTCACGTGGGAGGAGCTCGGAGTAGAGCCGCTGCTCCTCCACGTCCACCAGCTGAGGTGGCTCGGGCATCTGCTTCGGATGCCTCCTGGACGCCTCCCTGGGGAGGTGTTCCGGGCGCGTCCCACCAGGAGGAGGCTGCGGGGAAGACCCAGGATGCGCTGGAGAGATTATGTCTCTCGACTGGCCTGGGAACACCCCCCGGAAGAGCTGGAGGAGGTGTCGGGAAGTCTGGGCGGCTCTGCTCAGGCTGCTGCCTCCGCAACCCGACTCCGGATAAGCGGGAGAAGATGGATGGATGGAATATCTACAAACACGTGGAGGCATAAACACGGACGTCCAGAAGAAGGTACGCAAATACGTGCGGGGTGTAAATCGTGGACAAATGAGGGCGCATTATGTGCTCACTTCTAAGTGCGGCATCGTTTGTACCCCGCTGCGACGAAAGACGGGAGTAATCGGGGCGGACTGTGCTATACAGCGCAAAGTCGAACACATGCAGACATCTGAGCGTGGAGATGCAGCTGAAGACTTAAAACCTCGTGACACGCTGGAGCTGCTGATACCTGCTGCACACTGAGATCTTAAGAACGAAAAACACTCCAGAAAGAAGAGACTGAACTCAATCAGAGTGCAAGGTTTCTGTGAATCCTTAGCATTGAAAATACAATTAGAACAAGATTTTTTTAGGTGTATTTTTAAGATGTTTCACGGGGGAATGTGCAAACAGAACACACTTCTAAGTAATGTTGGAGGTCTAGGATGCTGCGGACAGAAAGCTCCTATCAACAGCAGTCCAACATGTCATTATTGTATCGCCTAAAGGTGTGAGCTTATCGTCTGACAGACATCCTGCTGCTGGGCTTATACCTAATATCCAAATACTGCCATTGCCTGCTTTCTGGATGCTCGACTATTTCGTTTAAATCAACCCAAGGAGTATTTTTTTCTCACGTTGCAGCGTTTTCTGCATCACTAACATCACCGTCGGTCACGTTATGTCCTGTTTGTTCTAACAAATGTTCTTTTTTGCCTCTTTAAGCGGCCAACGTTTCTATTGCAGAGTTGAAATTTCTGTTGTCAAATCTCTGTTTAATCATTCCGGATATTTTAGCAAATGCTTCCCGTTTGACCCTGAAGACAGCGCTTTCTTTTGTGGAGTTGCCAGGGCATGTATGCTAATCAGGACCAACAGGGGATGGCATCCAATTTTTATTATTGTTATTTCTTTTTTTTTGTGGTATCTGTTATCTATTGTATGAATTTTGGACTGTTTTCACACAATACAAACCTGTGCAGCTGCTAAACAATTCCATCACTTGCAAGGTTCTTTTATATTCATTCTTTTTTCTTTCAGCTTTGATAGCAGCCGTATATTTCACTCCTTTCAAAAAAATAAACTTTTTTTCAAACGGTTTGAAGCCGACTTGCACACAAAAATTTAAAGAGTTAAACCCTAAAGTTCACGTATAGGGGATAAATTCCAAATCAACATTTTTTTTTAATTCGATATGAGCTGCCTCGTTGTGTACGACTGAATTTCTTCCCCTCGTTCATACTAATGAAAAACTTCAAGCAAGCAAAAAAAAAATGGAAATTGGATCCTGGCACCTCGTAATGCCAGAGCTTACAGCACCGACTTGTGATTACACGCTCGGTTTCTAAAGGACATACTTCAACAAGAACGCACATAAAAGCACAATTCTGCAAAACACCAGAGCCTTGGTTTTAGTTTATTACAAAAGTCCTCAAAGGGATCCTTCAATTACACTGCAATACCTGACTCACTCCCAAGTCTCCCCTCCTCAGAAGCGATTGATATTGCCAGAAAAGACTTATTTTACAGGCATTATTCCAGAGCTTTGTATTAAAACTCCCCTGAAAGGCCCCGCAATCGCTGTGTTCAAAGCTCGCGGAGACAATCACAGAGTGAAAGAAGGTCATGTCGGCGGGAGGACAGAAAATCCTCTACTTTTTCACACAGGGAGAGAGGGGGGAATAAATAGTGGGTTTTTCATACTCTATGGAATTGAAATCTGAAGCTGGAGGTGGAGGGAAGGGAAGGGGAAAGTGAGTGTATTTGGCAGCGACCTGCTGAAAAGAAATGATGTCTCGAAAAACAGACAAAAAAAAAAAACCTGAGGAGGAATTTAGCCGCAGCTAAACGGCGCTACATAATTCAGACGTTTGTCAGGAAACGCTTTGACATTTTGCACCGAGACCAGAGCAAAGTATGCATGTAATGAACCTCTTTTCTTCGCATATTTGTGTTTTTTTTTCTTCCAATATTGTTTTGCAGATTCCACTCTTCCCCCGCTCAGGATGACCCTCGCAGTCGCGGGAGATGAGCCGTTCAGCTTCTGTATTCATTAGATTTCTGCCAGATTCTTTCATCACTCCTCTAAAAATCATGACCTCCTTACACATCCCAAAGCCCCGACTTAGCCGCTAGTACGAAGGGAGCCAAGAGGAGAGAGAAGAAGAAAAAAAAAAAAAAACAGATACAGATGAAGAGATGGAGAGATAGATAGATGTTACTCGGACTCTATTTGATCTAAAGCATTCAAAGAGACGTCTTGGAGGATAGCGCCGGGAAGAAGTGTGAAGTGAGAGAGGGAGGCTGCGGAAAAAGCAGCATGAGGAGCTGCGAATGGTGAGACTGAAAGTGTGTGTTTGTGTGTGTGTGTGTGTGTGTGTGTGTGTGTGTGTGTGTGTGTTCGTCTTTGGCATGAGATTGACTATCAGAAACAAACAGAGAGGGAGGGCGCTGGTGTGCTTGGCTGGATGCAATTGAAGACGAGATGGGAACTCTCGCTGAAAGAGGTTGAGATCAACAAGCACCAGAATAAAAAAATGAAATAAAAAAATAGGAGGATAAAAGAGAGTAACCTTTAAGGCCGCGGTGGTGCTATCGCTTCAAACACAAACAAAAACAGGGAATCTGCAGCTGATGACGGCGCAGCATCACAGCTTAAAACAACAATAATGCTCAAGTGGGAAGATTTAGACTGATTTGAACAGACCTTGTAACCTTCAGATTCTCAGATGAATACAGCCGGGACTCTATAATCCGACCCTTAACAATCTGAAAGTCTTGCTATCCGACAGGTTTTAGGAAAAACGAGCAGAACCCATAAAAACAGCCTTAACATAGCGACAGTCTTGGATTCTGACTCCAACATGACATTTAATGTCACCAATCAGGATGACGGCGTATTATCTGACTGAACAATCCCACAGATTGGCTACGTTCACACTGCAGGACTTGATGCTCAATGAGGATTTCTTTGTGACTTCCTTCACGTTTCCAGTTCAATGCGACTTGTATGTGATCTGCTGTGTGAACTTCATACGACCCAAAAGTGTCCCGCATGCGCAGAAGAGGACACGACGACGTCACACGCAGCGAGCGTGCTCAGTGTTTACGGAAGTAAACATGGATGGTAACGGTGGAGCGTATCTGCCACTCCCCCGCCGCCACCGATGGAGGAAACAGAAGTGTGAGCGCTAACTAAACTAGCATCAGCAGCCAAGTACTGCCTGTGTGTTCTGGACACTTCCACCCCGTCAGAGCGCTGCCCCGGGGTGGAAGTGCCCCCCCAACCCCGACCGCACTGAATATGTGAATATTCATCATTAATTGAGCCTGAATATCCTGAGACCATAAAGTGCTGTTGGGACCAGCCCTAGTTTGTCGTGTATCAATGATGTGTAGGTCGGATAAGTGCGACCTGGCCGTTCAGACAGAAGTCTCATGGCAAAAGATCAGATACCTGTTGGATTCAGCACCACTTACCTTTAATGTCAACCGATGGGCCCATGCACAAGTGCACCGGTCAGTTAGACGTGAAATCCAGCGATGTGTTCTAACAACACACTAGTTATTATAACAACTATGAACAATAAATATTAGCGACAAATGATCCTTCCAGCATCAAGCCCTCCTTGTATCTGGACCTCCGTCTTGACAATCCGACAGCCTAAAAGAAGGTTTTACATTTAGTGTCGGATTATCGAGTCACGACTGTAATTTGCACGTTGCTGCACACTGTAACTATGTCTTACTCCTTATTTTTCTCATTTATTCATCTACTGATGTTTTTAAAACCTGCATTTCCTTCTTTTCACTACACGTTGGTGTTGGTTCTTATATGTAAAAACTTTCTTGGGAATAAAACTGTAATGCAGCTTTCAGACAACCGTACGATATAAAAAGAAAACACAGAGACACAACATAACAAAAGCACAAAAAAACACCAAAAAAGATTGAATCGGGGATTTAAAAGAACAGACACAGAAAGTCCACATAAAAATAATCTGAAATTTCTTCAGACAGACTTCAGAGGAGACGGATACATGTTCAAACTACAAATACGCTGGTAGCTACAATAAACCTGAACACAGGACACGGAGTGAATGTCAGTTTGTATGTTATCGGCAAATTTAATTGCAATCTGGATATTAGATTTGACAGTTTGCTGATAAATTCATCATAGAGGTTCACCAAAATGACGGGGATTCATCGTTTACAGATCATAAATTATCACAGAAGTGTTTGGAGAGGTTTTGTTTTAAGCCATTTTCAACTTTGCTGCAATCAGTCAGTCAAGTGTGGCTCGAGTTTAATGAGAGGTTTGCACTGTTTCACGGGCCTGAATGCAGAAAAGCATGCCGGTAAGGTGGTGGAACTGCAATATTCTGTACGACAGACATCACATTTTGGAATAAAGTGGAGTGCACAATGGGAAAGCATGAGTCTGGAAAATTCATTAAACTTGAAATTTCTATTTGTACAAAAGAACTCTTTGCAAACGTGTAAAACTTTAATCAAAGATTTTTGTTTTTCATCATCTAAGTATCTTTCACATCAATGACTCCTCATGTCTGAATATTTTTTTATTTCTTGTAAAAGTTTACACACAATGTTTGTGGAGTAAGTGACTAATTTCATCCATCCATCCACTATCTATACACCTTAATCCTCACCAGGGTCATGGGGGGCTGGAGTCTATCCCAGCTGACTCAGGGTGAAGGCAGGTTCACCTGGACAGGTCACCAGTCTATCACAGGGCTACACTTAGAGACAGACAACCAAGCACACTCACATTCACACCTACGGACAATTTACAATCACCAATTAACCTCATCATGTTTCTGGACTGTGTGGGAGGAAGCCGGAGAACCCGGAGAGAACCCACGCTGCACGGGGAGAACATGGAGACTCCACGCAGAAAGATCCCCTCACCGGGACGCGAACCGGCGACCTTCTAGCTGCGAGGCAACACTGCACCTTGCAGCCCTAATTCCAGCCAAATAATGGGAAACACAAGTTCAAGTGATGCTGTTGTGTTAATGATTAATAACGTGGCTTCTTCAACCTGAGTCTCCACTAAATTATTCGTCTACACAACCAAACCAAATTTTCAATTATGTTTTGTAGGAAAGATATTCACTGAATTGTTCCTTTTTAGCCGACCAATCATATGTTAGATGGAGCAAGACCCAAAAAATGGAAGCGACACGTCAAACCTGTGGTGAAAGAATTTTAGCTCAAACTGCGATTTTTCTTGAACCTGAACGAGTGATTTTGCTGCTGAACCTCAACAAAGCTTTAAAACATGTAAAAGTGTCTCACAAAGAGTCAGATTTTCCTGAATGTAACCTCATAGTTTTTTGGTGCTTAAACCAAACCAAAAAGCAAGTGAAACCCAAAAGAAAACAAAGACAGGAAATGAAATGTAATTGGAAGACTGAAGGTCTTAGTTCGTAACAGCAAAGTAACGCTGAAGCTGCAGAGTCGGTTCTAATGTCACCAGTTCAAAGTTCAGCAAGAGGAAAGTTCAGGACTTACTAGACACGGAGTAAATATAAAACAACAGTTCACAACCGACGCACCAGAGACGGGGATGCTCTGACTTTTTAGACGCAACGGGTCAAACTCTAAAAACATCGGACGCTTCACTTCATCTGTTAGATGCCAGCTCTGCTCAAATCTGACGTCTCCAGTTTGAAGTGCAGGATTTCTGCCACACACTTGTCTCTGAGCCCAAACTGAACTGACAGCACTGACTCCAGATCTACAGAAGGCACAGCTGTGATATAACTACGGCTCGTACAGTGAGATCACTTTAATATATTTGTGAAACTGTGACACTATCACATCACCTGAGCTGCTCCGGGTCGATCGCACACCGAAAAACTGTCTTTATACAATATCAACACCTTCTACACGTACTAGAAGAGATGCTATAGCAGTGTTTTTCTACTTATGTACAACCTGTTCAATAATAATACGTCTCCCAGTGTTTCTACTCATGAGAGAATCTGTGCAATACTTTTATTTCTATAACTATAACTAATACTCATCTATACTTTAGTGTATTTTGATTTTGTACGACATTTCTTTGCTGC
>NW_007578008.1:516886-520812 GCF_000690725.1 Stegastes partitus | reverse complement strand
ATGTGATCTGCTGTGTGAACTTCATACGACCCAAAAGTGTCCCGCATGCGCAGAAGAGGACAGATGGTGGAAACAGAACTGGGACCACTATCCTAAACTGGCATCAGCAGCCAAGTACTGCCTGCACGTTCCGGCCACTTCCACCCCGTCAGAATGCTCCCCCGGGGTGGAAGTGTCCCCCATGGCCACGCCGAATATTCTGATATTCATCATTAATTGGGCCTGAATATGTGGAGACCAGAAAGTGCTACTGGGACCAGCCCTACTAGTTATTATAACAACTATGAACAATGAATATTAACAACAAATGAGCCTTCCAGCATCAAGCCCTCCTTGCATCTCCACCTCCGTCTTGACAATCCGACAGCCTTGCTATCCGACACAAAAGAAGGTTTTACATTTAGTGTCGGATTATCGATTGTATTGTTAAATTTGCGTTCTTAGCATCCTTGCGTTCTTCTGTTTTTCTTACTTATATTGTACATATAGTGTATATGCCTCGCCTCTTTCATTTATAGTTGTGTTTTCCTGCTTTTCTTACCGTCACTGCAAACTTCCACCATGTGGGACTAATAAAGGATATTCTATGATTTGATATACTGAAGATACAACTACTGCATGATTACAGTTGGGCACCTAAACCTCTTGGTCAATTTTAGAGACATTACCAATGTAAATGTACAAATGTGACAAGAAACCAGCATGACGAGAACGCTGCAACCACTATTGACGCTGAAGGTGGGCGCTACACTAAAAACGGAAGTTGTCAGATATGGTGCAACTTCTCGGAACGCTTGGTTGTAAAAACTCTACTTTCTTAGAAAGTTCCAAACACATAACCCAATTTAAATGAAATGCTAAATGTGATTCTGTACATCTAGTCAAGTTATGGAACTTTAAAGAGTTGGTGGCTTAATAATTACGAAAAAATAAAGACTAAATATCGAATTTGGAACATAACGAACAAGCGGTTTAGTGGATTGGGCTTCAGGAGCTGCGTCGATACACTCGACAAGGTTTCCTCCATTGAAATCCAACGTGGCTGCCGAAACTCGGAGAGGACAAACTTTTCAAAACTACCTCTCGCACCTACTTTCTATGAATATTTGATACCGAAAAAGATGGATTTTCAGTGAAGTGTCTTCTTTATACGTTTGCATTGATCTCTCCGTTGCTATTTCCTTTTCGATATGAATCCGTTATTGCCGCCGCCGCCGCTACGTGTAACATTTGAAAACATTTAAGGACGCCAATGTCACACATAGTTTCCTGCTCAAAGCTACTGCAGGCTCTACTGATGAGGTGCTTTTTATTGATTTTGTTTTCGTCTCTTTTCCTCTTAATAATCCATCTTTTATTTCTGGCAGCTCCGACTCTTCAACTGTCACCTTCATTTGTCTTTGCATACGTGTTGTCTCTTTCCCTCTGTGTGGTAAATGTGCTGCATGTGTGTGTTTGAGCGAGTGTGTAACCCTGTCAGTCTGCCCACTCCGAGTCTCCAGCGACGCTCTGCGTTATTGAGGCTCGCCTTCATTAAGAGAGAGATGTGAAGAGACTGAGAGATGCCAAAACAGAGAGACGAGACAAACATGAAACGGGAGTCGCACTGGGAGGAAAAGGGAAACGGTGAATGCAGATAGAGAGAGGAGAAATGATACGGGAAAAAAAAAAAAAAAAAAAGAGGAGAATAAGCTGGAAAGAGAGGTGGTTTACAAGGTCTAATTAACCTCTTTTCTATCTTTTGCTCCACTTCTATTTTTTCCCTCTCTTGCCCTCTATCCTATACCATACCGCTAATCCTTTTCTCCTCTTTCTCATCGCTTCTCTAACTTTCTTCTCCCCCCTGCGATGGCGAAAAGTAAGTAAATAAAGAAGTCGGAGTAACAAACGGAACTGCAGGTCAAGAGACGCCCACGTGCTGAAATGTACATTTTTTTCCCAAAGACAATCATTACAAGCAAAACATCAGAGCCTCGAACGCTCTAATGTTACAAGCTATTAATTATTGTTGTGCAGCGAGCCTTCAGGCAGTCCTGCAACACATCTAGAGAAGGACTCTGGTGGGGGTTTATGGGTTCAGAGGTACAGAGTCTCGGGAAGCCAGAAATGTCTAATGGTAGCCTCCAGTAAATGCACCAGGTGGGCAGCTTCCATTGAACACAATGTAACGCTATGCTGGAGCGTTTATGTGCATGTATCCACTACTCTATGAGTTGGGTTTAGTTTCCAGTGCTAAAATATCCACATTAACTGGATTTAACACTCACAGATCTCCCAAGGAACCCTTTTTATCTCTTTCACCTTCTTTTTTAATTGGAAGTGACCAATATGAAAAGCATGTAGGCGAGATTGTTCCTGTGTTTCTCCCGTGTAGACTTTCTGTTGTTACAAAAAAGTCACAAAAATCCTCATCAACAGGTTAAATTAGCTGGAGCTACTTAAAGCTAGTTGGCTAACGGCAACACATCCACCAAAATAAAGACGCATTTTCTGATCTTACAGCCTTATTGGTGGGATGCAAGCATTTATCAGTACGTTGTA
Source organism: Stegastes partitus (assembly GCF_000690725.1). Classification (NCBI taxonomy): domain Eukaryota; kingdom Metazoa; phylum Chordata; class Actinopteri; family Pomacentridae; genus Stegastes; species Stegastes partitus. The sequence continues at coordinate 518,271 of NW_007578008.1, read as the reverse complement.
AAACATTATAATGAAAAAATGAGTTAGTTTGACCATGTGATATTGTTATAGTTATGGTTTGATTAGGTTTGAGTACTTATTCGGTTGGGGTTAGGGTTTACAATAGGGACTTTGGGAAAACAAAGCAGTTTGAAGTACAATCACTATAGTTGTGAAAGGTTATAAGACCACTGTCATCAGGGTTATCACTATTAACTTTAACTTCACAGGGTGACTGGTTATACTTCAAAAATGCTGACATTTCTTTGGAAATGAGAAGCTTTTTTTTCCCACATTGTCATCAAATTTGACTCCTTCCTTTGCTTCCATCATGATTAGCGCAGCTGATACACGATGTTTTAGGACTCTGGTTAAAACAGATTTCATTCATAAATCATAAAATCAAAACACAACTTTATTAATTTGCTCTCCACTGTGAGAGAAAGAAGCACCGTTCTGATCTCATGTGGACTCAGAGGTTTTTTGCATACCAAGATATTAATAAACTTTCTGGGTTTCTGATATCAAATCGCTGCTTTGAGTTCATTAGATTCATAAGTCTATACGAGAAATTCTTTAACACGAAGCTAATTTAAAAAATAAAATAAAAAATGCTTTGAAAGTCAATGAGTGTTGTAATTGTGATTCCAACTTGTCAATATGTAAATTCAATCAACATTTTTCTTGCTGTTTAATTAAAAAAATATTTTTATTTTTATTTTTCATGAAGGTTGTCTGTGTCAGAAGTCTCAAATCAAATCTCAGCTGTAGAGTTTTAGTTCAACTTTTACTTTATTTACACGCTAATGCTGAAATCTTTTCCTCTTTTCCAGTTTGTTACTCTCCAACTCTTCTTTCATGTCCTTTTGTCATTTTCCTTCGCTCATTATCCTCCCTCCTCCTCTTCTTTTTTTCCCTCCTAATGTTTTCTCTCTAGCTCTCCTTCACTCTCCTTCTCGCTTTTATTTCCTCCGGCACCTCCGATCTCCCCCGTCACCGTGCGAACCAATCAGAGGCCGCGCATTTGCACAGCAATCCCGGCTCAGCCAATGACGGGGCTGCGGTGGATTTGGCCAAGAATTTGAACTTCCCCCCGGAGCCGCTTGCGACAACAGGCAGGTTCAAGGTTAACATGTGCACACAAACCCACACGGACGCACACATACAGCCCGGAGCAGGAGGCGCCGGATCCACTGGCTTTGTGCCCAAATAAAAGAACAAATTAGGTTTGAGAGAAAGGAGCTGAGGGAAGGGGAGAGACAATGAGAGGGTATCCCATAGAGGAGGAGGAGGAGGAGGAGGAGGAAGACTAGTATATGAGTGCATGTCTTGAGGAGAATTAGAGGGAGGGGAAGAGGGTGAGTAAATACAACTCTGACACCCAAGAACATCCAAACGCAAAAAGA
>NW_007578008.1:514320-516052 GCF_000690725.1 Stegastes partitus | reverse complement strand
GAGGAAAGACTTCTATAAACAGCTGGAAGCGACGAACTAAACTGTGGCTGACAGCTCATCTGTGTAATGTGAAGAAGACTCGTTGTTGGATGCTAGCTTGGACGAATCCTGTCTCCGTGTTTGGGATCATTTATAGTTGCAGTAATTGATGAAGCTGTTTCACATGCATGCAGCTCCACTGCTCTGGAGGCACTCAGGTGGATTCTGCTGCTGCAGGAGTTTAATAAACGTAGACGAAAGAATCTCTTTGTGGTGTTTTTGGACAAATTTTGGTGCTGAATGTGGGGGGAAAAAAAGGGAAAAGTTACTGTGCAGTTCAGACTTGCGCCTTGCTGACAGTGATACAAAACTGTTATTAGGTTCGATGTAGTTGGATTGTCATCGCAACTTTTACAGAAATGTAATCAGGGTGCAGATTTAGACACGAAGCCGACACGTTCACTTGCAGTCGGATTAGCGGGAAACGGGGAGTGCATGTCTGAAAGAGGCTTTTGAGTCCTCGAGGCTGAACTGAAGACAGTCCAAACTCACGGTGGTGTTCTGAACAGCACTGCGTAGATCAGGAGACTTTAAAGAAATCATCACTTCTTCTCTTCTGCAGGGCTCCGTTGTTCAGTGAAGGAGTCAACAGATGACGTTCTGCCACATTAACAGCCATGTGTATGGCTGATTTTTCCCTTCGTGCGTTCACCATATTCTGGTCTATAATAACACACCGGAGCGTTCTTTAATTCCATCTTACAATGACCTGCTTCTGCTTCTTCTGTGCCTTTCATCTCGAGAACAAAAAAAAAAAAAGAAGTCTTTTAAGATCACTGCATTTCCTGATTGTGCTGTTTACGGAGGCATGATCTCTCCGTCTCATCTGTGATGAACTCTCCCCTCTGTGATTTTTGAATGCTGCTGAAAAATTAGAGCAGGAAAGAAGAGTTGTGTTAAAAAAAAAAAAAAAAAGAGAGACTTTGATGTTCGATTTCTTCGTCTTCTTCTGCTTCTTTGATTTTTATCTGAGAGACCACAAACACCAAAACTTGACTTGCTGATGTTTTTGACTGCAGATTTGTTGCAAATAAACATATTTACTACTGAGAACACCAAAAAAATATATATATTTGATGGCATTAATTTTTAAAGCCTTTAATATCTGGGGCATGTGTTTACATGTGGATGTTTTGGGAGGAAGGAATTGTCTCGAGCAAAATTAGAGCAAAATCATTTTATCTTTGGAGTGAAGTCATTGCAGATAATTAGCATAAGAGGTTATGTCTCCAAGACAACCAGTTTAAGTACGCTGGCATCTGATTGAATAAAAGGGAGAGGTTAAAAGACCCCAGGAAGACTGGCGACCACTTTGTGGGAGCTAATGGGGATCCTATATAAAGAATAAAAGAAGATCCCGACTGCATTTTCAGCTGCTTTGCCCCCCAACCAGAGTGTCAGTAATAGGTAGAAAATTAACTGCCCACATTGATTTGACACCTTAACGTCATCTGTCTTTTCACCTTGGACAGTATTGTCAACATAGGCTAGGTAGCAGCTGTTATTAATCAACAAGCAAACCCTGGACTCTCATCTTGGGGCTGGACGTAAGTAAACATGAAACGGGTGGACGTATCACCTGAGATATGAGATGGATTTTAATCTAGAAAACCACTTCAACACGTCACTATTGATGAAGTATTTTGTGCACAGCAGGTTAACAAAGTGGTAGAAACAGATGCATCATCAAGGG
>NW_007578008.1:498331-513557 GCF_000690725.1 Stegastes partitus | reverse complement strand
ACTCTACCATCGATCATATTTTGGTAAATGGTCTGCACTAATACCTTTGCGGCACTCAAAGCGCTTTACAATGTTTCTCATTCACCCATTCACACACACATTCATACACCAATGGCGACAGAGCTGCCATGCAAGGCACTAATCTGCCATTGGGAGCCATTTGGGGTTCAGTGTCTTGCCCAAGGACACCGGGGATCGAACCGCCAACCTTGCCATCAGTGGACAACCCGCTCTACCACCTGAGCCACAGCCGCCCAAGTTGAAGTTTAAAGGTTATCATCACAGAAGATGCAACAGAATAAATGGCTAATTACCAGCGAAAGATCCGACTTTGTGGTGGACGGTCAGTCGCTGGGTTTCCATGCAGTGTTTTAATGTTACGCATTTGGAAAAGTTAATCCTCAATTGTTGGTTTTGGACTTTTTGGAGACTTAAGGTGCACAATGGGGAAACCTTTTCCTGGATAAGTTCTGACACAGTGGACATTAGGTCACATTACCAATCAGCTGTTTCTGTTTGGGTTTTTTTGGCGTCTTTGCGCCCAGACAGCATTAAAAATGGCCGACATCAGCTGCCATGACACAAAAATGACAACTTTCCCCAATAGAAAACAATTCCTGTTGATTTTTTTCCTTGCAAATGTCCAAAGTTTAGTTTCTTTCTTCTTCTTTAGCAGTTGGCAAGCATGCATACCGATGCCTGTCCTGCCACTTTTTGACGAAGCTACACGGCAGAGTTTATCAACAGTTCAAAAGTTTGCCTCGGATTCACTTTAAAATTCAACGGGTCGGGTTTGCTGTGTTCCTACTTTTTCCGCTGTTGAGACCAAACCTATGCCTGTGGTTTATATTTCTTCGTGTATCTCTGGACTGACATTCTTGTCTGTCTTTGTACCTCAGAGTTGCTGCCAAAAGCCTTTAATTCTGACTGAGTGCTACACACTTCACTGTCAGGAAAAAAAAGCCTTTTTTCTTTATTTTATTTTATTTTTTTTACTGACAGGTGGTGAAATAACTCAACAAAAGAATAACTTCACATCATTTCCACCAATCATTTCCATTGGTAAATTCATTCCATCCCAGTGTTTGGCTCTTAACGACACACACACAGAAAAAAAAAGGTTTTCAGAAGTCTCTCTTAACTCTCTCCCCTTACTTTCCCCAGTCAACTTTTCCATTAAAGAAGAGGACACGACGTGACTGCAAATGGGGGAAAGCATTAAAAAGATAATTTATTCCCTCTTTAAGATAAATGTCTGACTGCTGATCCAGAAGCTTTCCATTTCATTTTAAATACATTATGCAAATGACACAGGCTCATCAATAAATGTTTTAGTTGAAGAAGATAGACCGGCCATCTGTGGCTGAGAACGAGCATGTGTACGTGTTGCAGCCATGTGTTTGCCTCTTTCAGATGGACTGCTGTACATTTAAATGAGCCTCCGTGTGTGTGCATTGAAATTAAGTCACCAAGTTTGTTTTTGTTTGTTTTCCAACTGTATTCCTATTCACCAGACATCTGTTTGCTATCCAACAAAACGCCAGCATCAGCATGACAACGGGCCGACAGCTACAACGCAACCGTGCGGCGTATTTACGGCACATACGCTCCTTAGTTTAGCGCGTTAACGTGCTAGCATTTGCTCATTAGCGCTAAACAAGCTGAGGCTGATGGGAATGCTGCCGGATTCGAGAACTTCAGGACGTTCCATCCTGTTGAGGTGGTTCAGCCTGGACGGAAGTGGCGGCCAAATAACAGCCATCAAGCTAATCTCCAAATCCACATCCTCAGTTTTGTTTTGAGAAGAACATAACTTTATTTTGAAAGATGTGTCCAGTTTGAAAGGAGGCAAGAGGAGACAGTGGAGACATAAACCACAGACTGGACCTTCACCCAGAAAACCAGGGTTTGCATCATGTGATGGACGACACACGAGTCTCAAAATTAAAGTTCATTTGCTCTCTTTGATTCCTAGTTTTCCCCCAATTTGCTTTTAGACGAGACTTGGGCATCAAAACTTTGGGGTTTTTCCACAATTTGTTAGATTGTTTTACATGTTAGAAGACGAATTACAGTTAAGATGTCATGGTTAGGGTTCAAATATGACCCTTTTACTTCACGTTAAGCAGCATCTCTTCCATCTAATCTATGATTGGTAGGCTGAAAGGAAGCAACAGCAAAGCAACAAAACAAATGGCAAAGATGCGATGGATAGAAAGGTATTTCTGATATGTTACAATACATTTCCTCAAAACTTCATTCAGAATGCAGTTTAGTGATACAGCAGCCTAATTTTGTGGAGACTGGACGACCACGTTGGTGCTTCTTTCCAAAAGCCCACCAAGAGGCCAAGTGTTTCTCTACTCACTGATCCATAGAGAGTGTTTTGAAATGGCTTAGGTTGAAAAATGGCATTTTGTGCTGACAAATTTTGACATCTGTCAACCAACCTTTGAGTGTCATTGCTGCTGCTGCTAAGTCCATCCGTCCATTTTCTTCCACTTATCCAGAGTTGCATCACAGCAGCAGCAGCAGCAGCAGCAGCAGCAGGCTAAGCAAGGTGTTCAAGAGGGTCCCTCTCCACAGAAGTATTTTTCAGCTCCTCTTAAGGAATCCCAAGGTGTTCCCGGGCCAGATGAGATATGTAATCCCTCCTTACTCGTCCCAGTTGGATGTGCCTGGAAAACCTCCAAAAGGTCCAAAGGAAGGGGCCCTGGAGGCATCCTAATCAGATGTCTGGGTGACCTCAGCTGGCTCCTTTTTGGCGTGAAGGAGAAGCGAATCTCCTCTGAGCTCCCTCTGGATCTCCAGGCTCCTCACTCTATCTCTACCCTATGGAGGAAACTCACTGTGGTGCTTGTATCTGCAGCCTCATTCTTCAGCTCACTACACTTACAGGACCTATTCCCACCACGTAATTAAATGCATAAAAAAACATTATTATCATGGGTTTGGTTGACACACTGATGTTGGTAATTGCATCAAGTAAATACTATGAGGAATTTACATGCTGATTGAAACTAAATTTAAGTTGACTCAGTGAAATCAGCTCAATAACTGAATTTTTCTTCATCTTAAGTTCAGGATTTTAAACCTTCTTCACCCACATATTTCACACTGGAGCTATCAAACTTTTATTTTTATTTTTTTTTCAGTTTGCCAACTTAAAAACCTGTTTTTAATCATGGTAAATATGTACACTTAACACTTCACAATTCCTTTCTTAAAGAAGGTGGAAATTTCAGTTGGAACAAAAACCTTTTGAGTAATCAACTTAAAATTATTTTTATGCTACCAAACAAGTTCAAAGCAAAAATACCTTTGATTTTCGAGAAAATAATAATAATAACAATAATAATAATAACAGTAATAATAACAGGTCAATAATTTTTTACATCTAATATCTAATGTCCTTGCCAGGTTGCTGGTTCGATCCCCGGTCCCCACACAGTCAGTGTCCTTGGGCAAGACCATAGACTGTATGACAGATGGACGTAGCAACCGGCCCTGAAAAATGAAGCCAACCTGGAAGTGTCAAAAACCTGCAGTATCACTACGTCCACTAGCTGCTGGCTCCACAAAGCCCTGGCTCCCATAGACTGGAATTGGAAAAGAAGTGATCACAGATCACCAAATACTGCATTCCTACAGCTCAGGATTATTTTCTTATTAGTTTTCATGGTCAAATCCAGAGATCAGGTGGCCAATCTGAAAATAAATCAATACTGAATTTTTAAAAAATCGTCAACATGTTGCGGGTCAAGGGGCGTGGCTGGCTTGATTGACAGTCGACGATGCAGACGAAGCGAGCAGAAGGCGGTAAATGTGGGCGGGGCAGAGAGGGCCCGCCTCTCAATCCGTCTGACCAATCGCTGCTCCTATGGCTCCGCCCCCCTCCCACGATTTTTGCGCCACTGGCTCCAAAAATCCAAGATGTCAACCAGGAAGTAGCAAAACCCTGGCTTCATTTTCTCAGTGCAGAAACCAACGGGTGACGTCACGGTAGCTACGTCCATCTTTTATACAGTCTGTGGGCAAGACGCTAAACCTGAAGTTGCTCCCAATGGCAGGCTAGCGCCTTGCATGGCAGCTCTGTCGCCGTCGATGTATGAATGTGTGTGTGTGAATGAGAAACATATTGTGGAGCGCTAAGGTAGAAAAACACCAAGTAAATGCAGAACGTAACCACTGCTTCCATCGCCCAAACCCTTAAACTAACCTTCATCTAAACTCAAATCACCCTTAAATTTAACGATTTAGGGACTTGGTTTCCACATAAAGCAGCTGAATCCACAGAATACGGCACACGTCTCCAGACTATAGGCGCTGTGTGCAGAATTACACGCACATCACGGACACACACCTCACCTGTCAGCAGCTCTGACACTCCGAGTCCCTCCTCACACATCAAAGGCTGACATAACCTCAGGATGGCGAGAGAGAAAAAAAAAGGCTGCGTTTTTCTCTGCATTTAAAGGCCTTGAAATACGACGGGCGTGCGTCTGCGCTTGTGTTTGCATGCGTGTGGTTCAGAACTGGTAGAGAAAAGGAGGACTACTTTGTTCTATAATAACTTCGACTCCAAAACCTTACTCCGTCTTACTTTCAAAAGGATCAAAGGATGTCTGCTGCGCCCTCCCCGCTGAGCTCTCTAATTTAGACGGCAGCTTATAGATCACCGTACACAAAGCGGAGAGGGCTGCACACACACAGATCACTGTACACAAAGCGCAGGCGGCTACACGCGGCGAGATCATTGTACATAAATAGAGGGTTGCAACAAATAAATAGTCTCTCAGAAGTGCCGTCTGAAAGCAGTGAAAAGATCTCTTTTCTGACATTTGGAGACGAATCTCAACAACTACTCCTGCTTTGTTGCGTGGATAGATGTAGCAAGAAAACTGGTTCTTCACTACAACTCCCCCTCCTCCGCCTGCCTTTTTTCTTTTTTTTTTTGGGTCAGAACCACATTGCCTTGTTGGTATTCTACATGCAGCAGAGAATGGAGCCGCCGTGGCATCGGTCAAGACCACCTGAGTCCAAACCTGAGCAGGTTCAACAAAGAGTCAGCACACAGCCCCGACAAAACAAGACAAAGACAAATAAACTTAAAGTCCTGTCAGGATTCCTCGTACCGCTGTCTCACCGCCGTTAGTGAGGAATCACTGTGACGGGAAAACAAGAATTCAGTCTGTCAGATTCGGAACATTTTGAAATGGAACAGAAACGGATACCAGCAAGTTGGGTTTATATGATAAAATACTACATTTGTCGAGCAGACACCGACTTATTTTACCTTGAATCTGTAAAATTTAGTCTAACTTCTGCATCATTTGTGACCAAAAATGTAAAAAGAGCACATTACTAGAACGTGACATTACATCAAACATGAACATGACTGAATCCATCCATTATCTCTACACCTTAATCCTCATTAACCAACCAAGCACACTCACATTCACACCTATGGACAATGTAGAATCACCAATTAACCTCAGCATGTTTCTGGACTGTGGGAGGAAGCCGGAGAACCCGGAGAGAACCCACGCTGCACGGGGAGAACATGGAGACTCCATGCAGATCCCGGTGCCCCCACTGGGTCGCGAACTGGCGACCTTCTTGCTGCGAGGCAACAGTGCTACCAACTGCACCACCCTGCAGCCAACATGACTGAATGTTATTTGAAAAAGAACAACATGGAACATATCCTTCATCTGGATAATCGAGGAGAGCCTCGTGCATTAATTATATTTGAAAGGGAACCATTTAATTTGCATTACTGATAAGAATAAAGTAGAATTTTTAACACATTTCGTCAGTGACCACACCCTATGCTGTATTGTTTGAGCAGTTTCATTTGGATGCTTTATGATCTACAGCTATTAGACTGGTTTAAACTTTGAGCATGCAGAGCAAACATAGTTTCCTGTAGAAGTATGAGCCAAACAAGCCCATGCGTGTTGCTGAAGTGACATGTTTTTGACACATCACGTTTTTTTTTTTTTGCAACAGATTGGGCCAACTAAAGCTTAAAAACATCCTTTAGACTGACTTTATTAATCCCAGAGGGAAATTCAGTTGTTACAGCAGCCATGTTCAACAAAGGGGGTAAACAAAGCAAAAACAAGACAACACAGAATATTAGGGTTTAAATGAAGGTTAAATAAAGTTAAATAAAATGAGATAAAAATATAGAAAAAGTCAACAAATTTACACGAATATATCAGAGAGATGCAGGAACATGCAAACGGACAGAATATTCAAATGTGCTTAGATGGAAGCATTAAAGAGTCTTGTTGCTGTCGGGAGGAATGACCTCCTGTAGCGTTCCTTGGAGCAGCTTCCTTGTTGCTGAAGCTGCTCCTCAGATCGTCCACAGTTTTATGGAGAGGGTGTCGTCTACCTGCAGTTTCTGCTCCACCACCTCCTCCAGGGCGACCAACTGACAGCCAACAGCAGACTGATGAGTTTGTTCAGTCTGTTGGCGTCCTTTGTTGCAGATCTTATATATTGTATGTCCCGTATACATCTGGTAGAGCAACCTCATCGTCAAAGGCACTTTCAGTATGGCCAATTTATTGATCTTTTTTTTTTATTATTAGATACTATGTTATGCTGAAGCAAATGAGTAATCAATACAAAGCTGAGCTGCATCTGACGAATCCAGATTTTAATCAATTCTAGATGAGGGTAAACCGTTTCTGGCATTAAATCCGATGCTGCCACTGCGTGATGTAGCTCTGCTGCTCTTTCAGTGTAAAGCAGTTTTTATATTTCATAAAAGTGCAATAGTTTCCACTCCACTTGGACAAATTCTGCAGCTGTTATCGAAAAAGGTAGACAGCTAACGATGCAAATAAAACATGAGGACACGGAAAGTACTAAATGTGAGGTTTGAGATGTTTCATCAGCTGCAGTTTTTTTTTTTCTCTCTCAATCCAAGCTGACAACAGGCTCCAAAGTAGCTCACTGGAGATCTGATGCGAAGAATTGTAGGCTCTAAAATGGAATATTGGTTTAAGATTTAATCTATCTATTACCATTTACAAAAGATGTTACTCATCATGGTCTCAATTTGTACATTTTTGATGGAGGATTTGGAGCTAAACTCGTAGGGACGGTTTGCTTCTCAGTGCTACATCCACAACTTCATGACCTCAGGCTGATCAAACCGGAGTTCACGAAGTTTGTTTAGCTCAGTTTTCCTTTAAGTTTACTTCTGTCTGAAGCCGTGCGCATTAGTTTGCAAGGCAGCGGGACTGTTTCGTAGCTGCTTCAAATATCAATCAGTTACTATTACTGCAGCCGGCCTCTCATATTTACCCCGATTGCTCTGCAGTTATTCAAACTGACACAGTCCATATGAGTGACTGATTGAGGGTGTCCGTCATATTTTTCACCTTGTCGCTTTGTGAGGAGAAAAACTCTAAATCCTGGCGTCTCATTACTGGAGACTGTAATCAATCTGAAAGAGGAGAGGAGAGTTTGAGAAGAGAAAAAGAAAATCAAAGAATCAATGGGATGGAAACAAGTTTTGAAACCTATTTTTCATATTGTTTTAAAAGTAGTTTTCCATCCACTCCCTTAAATACAGCTTACACACTCTCTATGTGTTTGTATTCCACATTCTTAGCCACTACTGATGCTACATGAACAATGAAAGGAAAGGTGAAACGAGGATTTGTGAGTGTCAGATGAAACGAGGAGCATCCGTGAATGCATCGGGAAGATGCCCTCGCCCCCGGGATGAAATGCTGAGAGAACGCTTCGGGCAGCAGAAGACAGAAGGTGATGAGGACGAAGAGGAAACATCGAGGAAGACCAAACCCCCTCCGTGGGACGTATCATCGGCAGATAGAAGAGGTGGCTGACATCAAGATATTCCACCAGTGGGTAGAAAAAGGCCGGCCTGAAGGACAGCACAGAGGCTCTGATCACGGCAGCACAGCAACCGGCCCTGAGCACCAGAGCAATGGAGGAAAGGGGGTCTATCACAAGTCTAAAGTGCAGGCTGTGCAAAGATGCCCTTGAGCCAGTCCAGCACGTGGTAGCGGGGTAGCATGATCCAAGATGCTGGGACGCTGAGAGGAAGCGCCTGAGATTGTGTACAGGAACATCTGCGGCGAGTATGGACAACAAGTCCCAAAGTTCCAGTGAGACGCACCAACCAAAAGTGGCTGAGAACAACAGAAATAAGCTCCTGTGGGACTTCAAGCTCCAGACTGACAAGCAGCTGCTCGCTAACAAACAAACCAGACATAGTGCAGCAGAAAGAGGGCAGTTGTGAGAGACGTGGAGTAAGGAGCTTCAGGGGCTGAAGGAAACAACAGAGGCAGGAGGGGATGTTCACAGTGGTCCCAGTGGAGATGGGACCCCTCAAACTGGCAGAAGCTAGAAGACAGCTAGAAGTCCAGATGGATTCAGGACAAGCTAAAGGCCAGTTCATGCTTTCTGAGCCCATGTGTGCATAAGCAAGTAGCTGAAGTGCATGAATTTCCATCCATGCTACAACAGGACAGTCCTGGTCTGCACAAACAGTTGCATTGCCCCTGATATTGAAAGAAAAACAGAAGGGGTAATTGTTAGATTGGGTTGTAGTACCATGCCAGTGAATGTTCCTGAGGTGTGCTGAGCACGGTGGGTGAACACAGGATATCTGGAGAATCTGGAACTTCCCTCTGCGATTGGCTCCGTCTATGTACAAATCAAAGCACCTCCAAAGTCCTGCAGCAACTACTTTGATCCCAACTCTTTTAAATGATGAATTATAAAAGCTGTGGACGGCCCCTCGTACATCCTCTCATCGCACCAAATGTGTTTTAAGCGCTGCTTGTTATCCTGGCATGTGCACAGTCGGTGTGCTTGTAGTGCAGACAGGCAAAACTTTGGACTCCATGCATCCTTTGTGGATCCTCGTGGAGTTGGGGGGGCGGGGTAGATGATGAAATTCACATCACATGTGGACGCGTACATGGAAAACATGAATTGGCCCCAATCCAGCGTTGTCTAAGTAATCACCTTTATGCTGTGATGAAACATGCCTGCTCCTGATTGGAGTGGTCTTCTCCAGGATGACAATGAACAAAAGGTCACTGAGTGGTTTGATGAGTATGACAATTATGTAAATTAATCACACGCCCTGGCCTTCGCGGTAATAAAATTAAACACCTGTGGGAGAATTTTGGACGTCGTGTTAGATTGCGCTCTCCAACACCTAAATGAGAAAATATAGTTTGAAAAAAAATGACATTCCATCCCTCCAGAATAGTTCCAGAGATTTAGATGATTGTCAATGAGGTTGTTGTGGTGGGACACCTCACTCAGACACGTTGGGTTTTTATTTGATTTGCCACCCATCTGTGCATCCTCGGAAACCAACGGGCCTCGCGCGAGAATATTTCTGTATTCTTCTCATGCACTTCTTCTGCTTTTTTTATTTATAAGGTCTGCTCATACAAATTTTCCCAGTCAGACTTAAAGCTTCAAGGATCCCCCACAAAAAAAAAAAAAAAACAAGAAACTACTGTATTTCTGTTGCTGCCTGTGCAGTGCTACCCTGGTGCCGTGTCATAGCAGCAAGTTAGATGCAAATGACTGAAATGAGACAGTGACGGAGACGGATGAGCCGATTCCTGACGCCGGAGGTCATGTCACATGCTTAGATGCACCCACGTCTCTGGACGGAGGCTCGTGTGGTTTGTTAATTTCTCTTTTCGTGTCAGCTACAGTTTGTTTTAATAGGCAGCAACAGTAAATAATGCAGCAGCAGCAGCAGCGTTTCTGAAGGTTCTCGTGAAAGTTTTGTTCCCCCCTTTCTACCTTTCCACACTATGTTAGAGGGTTCCCTAATACTTTAAAAGAAACAGCATCGCAGTCCAATTGTGCGTTATATATACTTTCCCTTCTCCTCTTTGTAGACCGAGACACTGAGTTTTCTGAGCGACTGAGTCTCCTTGGAGCAAAGCTTTTCTGGGTTACGGAGACAGTGAGGGATTACGTTTCCCTGGTGCACAGACGTTAAAATCCCCGTTATTATTAATAAACCCCCGAAACCCACGGGACATCCCCCAACCCCCTCCACCCGCCACCCCCAACGCACCCGCCCGTTCTCCTATAATTGACTCATTAATTGACTCATTTAAAGCTGTCTAATTATTTAATCAATTAAATTCAATTTAGCTGATTGCACACTTCCCATTTAGCATCAAGTGCGTGGTCTTGATAGGGGAGGTGACGGAGGTGGAGAATGAGAGCGGCAGAGCCGACGAATAAATGTGTTTCGTGGTAATAACCACTAATGCTCGGTCTAATTACTGAGGTAAATTGATCATTTTGTCTTAATTGATTTAAGCTTGTTAAAAGGGCACGGCGCCAGCTTCGTTAGCGTGCCGTGAGCGCTTTATCTGGATGACAGTAATTGGAGGTGAATGCTCTCGTTTCTTGTCTTTCTCTGCCCTAACTAGGCATCCAAGGCATCCATCATAACTAATGGACACGTACCGTACGCTTAAACCTGTAATAGAGAGAGAAACCTAGAAAGAAGCCTACAGCAGATGCAGGTTTTCCCCACTGCAGGGCCCGAGTAGGAGCTGATCAGCGCCAATTTAAATCACAGCCAGACGTTTCCACTTGAATTCCTTTTTCTGTGCATAAACTATGGAATACATTCTGATGTTCTCCACAGCGGCTCCTTGTTAATTCGTCTTGCCACGATGCACTTTTTTGGTGAGGTAGAATGTCAAAAGGAAGCGAATCAAGAGTGGACCCGGCACAGGCCCGGGCCTGACTGACAGTTCTGCTGACTGCGTCCTTCAGGCGTATGTACACAGTGCCAAAATTTTAACTGTCAAAACCGAGCATGACCTCAATTGTTGAGAAAGAAATACTTGCGAGCCTGCGTTCACGTCTATTTAGCTTCGCTGTCAACAGTCCTAGATGACAAAACTTCTAAAAAAAAAATAAATTCAACCACAGTGATTGTCACTTAAAGAGTCGTCAGCAGTTTTTTTGCGGGACCGTTTCACTGACAGAGAACTGTTCGCTGCGAGGGTCTGAATTATTCAGAAAAGCCAAGACATCGTTCTGAAAAAAGGCATGTTGCTGCTGAGTCTTTCAAATGGAATATTCTACCGCTTTGACCACCAGAAAGTTATATTAAAATCGAGGGAAGTAGCAGAAAACCTAGTCGTCCTTAGAAACCGGACTGATGCTATCTGCAACGTACTGCAAGGGATCAGTGTGTCTCTAAAACGACCAGAATTAAACTTCTTTACAGTACCAGCCTCACTGCTCGCATAACGGATGCACAGTTTTTTACCTCTGCTGGTACACAACGCCGCGCGACAGACGCTGCGGCGGCTCAAAGGAGCGGTTCTGAGGTGAAACTCAATGAACCGAGTGTCAACTTAGCCTCCAGTTAAAGCCCTGACTGGGTCCTTCAGGCGAAACAGGAGGATTTGTTCCACATCTGCTTGGAAATTCAAGACAGCAGGTCCTGTAGAAAGCTATTTTAGAGAGCTCTTAGGATTAGATTGGCCCTATGGTGGCAGTCAACCTATTTCCTCACAAAGGGGACGGGGTAGGAAAGTACTGTTTTTGAAAAGTTTCCGGAAACCTTTTTTTTTTTCCTCTTTCTGTGACTACAGCATTTGGTCCAGATTCTCTGTCAGATTGCCATCCTTCCATTTAGCTTTACCATTTATTTCCAGAAATGGATCTTCGGGGGGGTGAAAGAATGCGCGATATAGAGAAAGAGAAGGTAGAGAAAGAACGAGAGGACGATTGCAGGTTTTCACACCGAAGATGATGACACTGCGAAAGACCCAAGTCAACCGTGTGTGTGTGTGTGTGTGTGTGTGTGTGTGTGTGGCAGTGTGCGGCAGAGTTTGTGCGTTTGTATCTCCCTGCCCATCCAGCCATGGGATGTCAGATACAGAAGAAGATATAGCTCTGCAGGGGATGCTGCTACCCAGTGTGTGTGTGTGTGTGTGTGTGTGTGTGTGTGTGTGTGTGCGTGCATGTGTGCTGTAGAATATTGCACTGCAGGGGACAATCCTAAACTTCAGTATCTATCATTAAATCCTCCTTGAGTCTCTACACACACAAACACCCACATTCTCGCACACCACACTCTCCTCCTTTTAAACTTTCATAGTCTATGCTGAAGGGTGCAAACTTTAGCCCTGAACTTGAAAACTTTGCAGAGGAAAGTTTTTTTCTTTTTTTTAAAATGCAGAATCTCGCTTCAAGTTTTATTTCATTTCTTCTGTTCTCGTTTCGCACAACTCCTCCGTTACTTAAGATAATTTGGAAGGATGATAGCTGGCGTGCATTAACGGAAATTAGGCAAACAAAGACAAAAGTCTTCCTTATTCTGCCAATGAAAGGTCCTGCGTCCTTGCTCCGCTGTGCACACACTAATGCTGATTTCAGCTAATGCTTCACACTTAAAAAAGAAAAGGATGTGCGTGCAAAGCTTCTTGGCTTCTGTTGCGCTTCTAACAGTACGGTGGCATTATTGCCATCTTAATTATGATCTTTACATCAAAACTGTCAATAATAAGAAGTGAAATGCACCTGGCTGAGGTCCTTGCATACCAAAACACATCTTTAGCAATACAAATTATTAAAACGTCCAGTTAATACAAGTCATAAATTCATGCATGAGCTTCATTAACTTTGCCTAGTTCCATAACAAAATCGCTTTTAATGATAAAAAAAACAAAAGTTCTTTGTGTGTTTACAACGCGGACCGCAGCGAGTCACAGTTTTGTGTTATTTATATATGTAAATACTGAGACAGAGTTGCGCGAGTGCTCAGCCCAGTGTTTCCTCCAAATCCCTCTGCAGGTCCCGACGGGTTTGTTCGTTTATTAAATATTAATGGAGCTAAGGAAAATTCGCTCATTTGAATATTGACTGGATGTTTATCATTTACTGTGTGCGCTGAAAAAACAATAATCCTGTTAAATCAACATCAGCCGTTTTTGAGAAAATGTCATTTCCTCTCTCACACACACACACACACATCCTGCTGCACCTATGGAGACACACACACACACACCTGGAGTCTCATGAGAGCAACTCAACACAGGTATAGGAGTTCAATCATCCAACATGACGGGTTCCAAAAGGAAACACACACTCCAAATCCCTGCAGGACTGAGCCTGCGGCTATACAACCCAGAGGCAGCGGCTGATTTTGATTCAACTCCTCTTTATTTAAATCCTCAGAGACTCTCACCTGCATCTCTGCTGGCAACAGAAAGGCCTCGTCTACACTACAAAGATTTCACTGCAAAGAGCTCGGGGAAGAAGTGGGGGTGAATAAACCAATATACAGTATGCTGTGGATTTTCTTTATTTATAAACAGAGAGGCGTGAACCCCTCCGAGACCCGGAGGCTGGCGCACCCCCGCCTGCCTGCCGCAGCACAGACGTCTTGCTCAAGGGCAGCGCGCGAAGGAAGACGCAGGATATTGGGTTTCATGTGATCACACCTATGGATTGTTTTCTTTGGACGGAACAGTCATAAAAAGTTTACTCTGTCTCGTTTCGGAGGAGCAGGTTTGTTGCGGAGCGGAGTGAAAATCACCGGCTCTCGCTGGCTGTCTGACGTCTGATGGACATTTTGTGCTTTTGTAGACTTAAATCTAACTATTGACCTATTTACATGCAATATTATTTGTCTCTGGGTAATGACAGCCGATCAAAAGGATTCATGACATTAAATAATATGGGATAAGCTAAGCATGTAAGCAAAGATAATAATCATAACTTTATTTATATAGCAAACCTAAAAAACAGAGTTTAATAAGTGTTTACAGACAGGGCAAACAAAAAAAGAAGGATACTCAGGAAGACTATTGATTAACAGAAGGAGAAAGACCAGAAGGCAAAAGTGGAGAAATATAGTTAAAAGATTTTCCAAATGAATCAATACAACAACACAAGATAAAATAATAAAAGAGACACAAATGCCACATTCAAGTAAGAAAAAAGAGCAAGTGGAATAAAAAGGAAGTAGAGGGTAAAACCATGAAGACAAGGCTAGAAGTACAAATAATAGTAAATGCATACAATAAATAAGTCAATAGCGTAGAAGACAACAAAATTTAAAAAAAATAAATTAGATGATGATGCAAATGAGTTTTAAGAAGTGACTGAAAAGAAGAAATTGACTCTGCAAATGTTATCTCCTCGGGCAGGTTGTTCCAAACCACACCTGTCAAGTTCTGGATTTGAAAATGAGGGAGATTTTCTGGCGCCCGCCGCGAGCAGTCCCACCATCCCAACCAAGCTCCAGTATCCCTTACATTTATGGTGTACACAAAAGCTAAAATCACAGCTACACTACTTCCTGAACTTCAGCCAGCTCTTTTGTTTCCTGTTTTCAAAACTGATCAATCCAGGTGTGTCTGATCACTGCTGTGAGGTCAGACACACCTGGATTGATCAGTTTGTCACTTAATGGCACACAGGAAACAAAGCAGCTTCATCAGCCAACTGATGTCCTTCTCCATACTCCACCTCCCTGAGTGGTACACCCACAACTGCCCTGGCTGGTATGAGGTAGCCCAGGATCCTCTTGATTAGCCGCACATCTCCTCTTCAAGTCTGTGAATTTGTGTTCCCTCTGACTGCAGATAATATCAAGCTACAATAAGCACAAACATTTGCTTACATACAATCATTCACTCATATCATTGACACATTTGGCACACAGCATTGCCATTTTCAGCTCGGCACTTGTGACCTGCTCTGCCTCGGCGGCATTTCTGGTCACGAATGCTGACATTGTCTGTGCATGTTTCTGAGCCTCTAACCCATGCGTTTGTGCTAGTTGCTGGGTCACATCATGCTTGCCCCCGTGCGAGATGCTGAAGTCACAGTTATAGATGCTACAAAGCGCGTGGCTGGACCCCAACCTGCTCCTCTTCAGAAAAGTAAATTCAGTGTCCCATTGATCACGGTATTTACAACAAGGTTTTGTTTTCTTAGCAGGAGTGCGTTCTCCGTCGTCCCGTCCATCATTCATCTTTCTTTGCCGTTTTCCTTCTCCGCGCCCTGTCACTCATTGGATGTCACACACTAACCTCGCGACATCTACCATCTACCCCCCGACGATTTTTGCGTCACTGGCTCCAAAAATCCAAGATGTCAACCAGGAAGTAGCAAAACCCTGGCTTCATGTTCTCAGTGCAGAAACCAACGGGTGACGTCACGG
>NW_007578008.1:493031-496081 GCF_000690725.1 Stegastes partitus | reverse complement strand
GGAGTTCAGCGCTATCACAGTAGAACACCACCGTTTGTTGACATAGATGCATACGTCGCCACCTTGTTTCTTGTCTGTCAGCTGACTGTCGAGCCTTATTGGTGTCCCAAAGCCGTCTATATGTAGAGAAATGTTGCTTAGCCAGGTTTCGATGAAATTCAACTGTGCATGTACTCATCACTTCTAATAATGGAGGTTAAACCAGCTGAGACCTCAAACTGGGAGACGAGATTCACCCACGTTTCCACAACATATGTTTTCAAGCATATGCTAGAGGATTACATTTAAACACCCACTACACTCCAAGCAGAACCAAACTTGCAAGCCTATGCACACACATCCTAACACAGGATGAAGGCTCTGCTGGGGGCTGAGAGGTCGGCCCTGCCGGAGAGTTCACATCTAGTTCAGGTGATGTATCAGAGTAATTACGCAGACACGCATGCAGAGCTCATGTGATGCATCTGAGTGATTAGACGTACCACTGGGCCCAGGAGTGTAACTCTTTTTTTCCTCCCCCCTCCAACCGATCTCTTCCTCTCCACACACCAAGTTCACGTGAAGCATCAGTGTAATTACGCCGAGCTCAGGCGGGAGTCCAAACAACACATACAAACAGAGAGGAGTCGGAGTTATTATATCTTTGATGCGCTCAAAATGTTTCCCCTCCGTTTGCTTCGCATGCACACAGCACACATATTCAGTTCAAATATGGACATAATTACTCCTAGCCTCGCTCTCATTGGTCACAGGTGTTGCCTCCAAATGAGCGTAAATGAAACCCATTAATCGTTGCTGGAGGCGAAGCCGAAAGAGAGTGATTAGCAACAACACAGTTGGCACTCTGCAACGGAGAAAAAAAATGACTGCAGGTAGGAGATGGATGGACGGATGAAAGACGGAGGGAAGGAGGGAGGGAAAGGTTTCCTGCATAAATTCTAACTTAGGCGAGCAAGTGGACGGATAGAAATGGCTACAGATTGAAAGATGTGTTAAAGGATGGATTGTGGTCCGACCTGATAAACAAGGTTATCTTTTAAACAAATGGATGGATGCATTACTCTTTGTGGTAATAAGCACTGATATAAGAAAATGAAGCCCTCAGACGGATGTCAAAAAACCCATCAAGGATAATTCAGGTTGATTGCAAATTGGGTCTTACTTTTAGTATTCAGTGCCGGTACGATGACTCACCGAGTTATTTACGGAGAAGCTGTTTTTCTCCTCTGCCCTTTACTTGAACTGATTAGTGAACTGCTATGATCAAATCCCTCACAACATTCTGCAGAGTTTGCATACCTGCTTCATGCNCAACTAGTCTGACCAAACAAACGGCGGAGCATTTAGCTTTCATCACGCTTCTCTTATTCATGCATAAAGTCAGAGCCGCACAGCCCTAAGTACGACAAATGACAACACACACCCGCTAACAAGGCTTTTTTTTTTTTACAAAGACAAAGTAGTTCAACGGCACACAGAAATAAACCAAATCCTAAGACAACAGTAATAGCGAAGTGAAATCACAGTTTATTGGTCTTTTAACGAGGCGTTGTTTAAAAATAAAATGATAAACGACAGCAGCATTTTCTTTATAAAATCTAACTGTTTGGATGCAACCACAGTGTAAACACAGCCTCTGTACAAACTGTCAGAGCTCTACCTGCCGAACACAATCTACCCACACTGATCAAAGAACAAAACACTAATTAAATATTTATCACAATGCTGGAGAGAGAGAGAGAGAGAATGAACAGCCAGCCAGGCCCTGAAAACCAAATAATGAGAGAGGGAGGCAGAGCGAGGAGGAGAGAGGGGATATAAATGTTGGAGAGGACTGCCGATGGAACGCATAAAGAAGAAGTTTCTGTGATATTTGTGCTTTTACACAAACAAGACGAGGACAGAGAAGATAGAGAGTAGAGAGGAAGAATTTGGATGGTGGAGAAAAAGAGGTAAAGAAGGAGGATTCAGTGAGGAATGAAAGGTGAGGTAGCAAAGAACAGAGATAAAAAGAGCTGCTGGAGAAGAGAGAGCGCCAGACTCACGAAAACACCAGATCAGTCTGTGCAAAAAACCCCAAACGTCTGACGATGCATTTTTCTTTATCCAATTTATCTTTCCATCTACACTCAGCTGGCATTTGTCATAACTTAAAGCAGACTTCTTTTTTTTTTTTCTGAATGCAAACAAAGCAGATTATTTTTTTTAGGACAAAATGCTAATATGGCACTCAAGAGATTGTGTAAGAACTTTTGAACTTGGTTTCCATTAACCTTCCCTGCACTTATTTCAAATGAAGCTTTACTGGTTTTTGTTTTGTTGGACAATGAATGAATAAACTACAGTTCTATACTAATTCCATTGTCTGACAACAGACGTACTCTCTGAAGACCCCAGTGGCTCATTCAGACTGGGTATCTCTAAATGTGGCAGTGATCGATGCTGAAATATCGATACTTCTGATACCAGATCTTTATGCTCTAAAATCTCAAATCAAAATATCGATACTTTTGACACTTCAGTCATTTGAGATAATATAAATCATCACCAGGAGCACAGCAGAAAATAACTAAACCATCGAGATGTTGTGTTAATGACACTCGGTTGGTGGAAACTACTTTTTCTTCCGCCTGGGTAAGTGAGTAATGCGTCAGTCTCAGTTTGCTGACACAATGGCAGAGCGTGAACGGAGCCATGTGTGGAGCGATATCAGCTCTACAAACAGCAGGTTTGTGGAAAAAACGGTGAGGAATTGTGGCGACCTCGAGATAAACCACAACACAGAATACCAGGCATTTATGATGGCAGGCATCGATACGAGTGAAGAGAGGTGGCTGCAGACCGGCACGCCTGAGGAGACCTGCACAGATGCAGCAAGTGATGGAGAGCAAATAGTCTTTATTATTGAGCTAAGATAGGCTGTTTTTGAGCCAGGGAAGGGAGCACGCTTGGGATTTGTTTCCATGGTTTACATGTCATTCATATGAGTAAAACCACACGACATTCTAGCGAACAATCTTCTTTTTGCACCGCTGATCAAGCTCTCAGCC
>NW_007578008.1:486933-490040 GCF_000690725.1 Stegastes partitus | reverse complement strand
GAATATGCGAATATTCATCATTAATTGAGCCTGAATATCCCGAGACCATAAAGTGCTATGGGGACCAGCCCTAGTTTGTTGTGTATCAATGACGTGTAGGTCGGATGAATGTGAGCTGGCCGTTCAGACAGAAGTTGCATGGCAACAGATCAGATACCTGTTGGATTCAGCACCACTTACCTTTAATGTCAACCGACGGGTCCGTGCACAAGTGCACCGGTCAGTTAAGTGTGAAATCCAGCGATGCGTAGTGTTCTAACAATACACTAGTTATTAGAACAACTATAAACAATAAATATTAACAACAGATGAGCCTTCCAGCATCAAGCCCTCCTTGTATCTCGACCTCCGTCTTGACAATCCGACAGCCTTGCTATCCGACATAAAAGAAGGTTTTACATTTAGTGTCACGACTGTATAGCAATACCAATACTGAGATGACACCACATCAGAGAAAGTAATGGGATAATATATGACAAAATATGGGACTTTATGTTGTTTTTTTTCTTCTCAAATTAAAACAAAAACATCTTTACAGTGTTAATGCAAGGTCCTGTGGATGTGAAAAGAAGTCATAAAACAACAGGGAAGAACTCCTGCACCACTGTGCATCGGCAGATTTTCATTTTTTTCTTCACAACTGGAGGACCTCTTCATTAAGATCAGCTCTTTACATATTCATGTCTCTTCACTTCCACATGTCACGGTGCTGCTTATAAAAGGTTAAATCCCAGTGATGATGAGTGGGAGCGCCCACTTTCTTTTTTCTTTTTTTGCAGGATTCCAGTTGATCATTTACAACCACTGTTTTTGATCTGCACACTTGTGAATGTCTGATTTTTTTAAAGCAGAAATGCGAGTTCTTGTTGCCTGTGTGCATTTGCATATAGAGACGCTTGCCACATTTTTCACTTAGCAAAAAGATAAAGCCACATCAAACCATTGTCATTACACTTAATTGCCTTTTCAAACTCAGACGGTGATTTGTCACTGCGTAAAGCGCACTTGTTATATTTCATTGCATCGTGTAATGTTTTGTTACCTATCGCACTCACAAACCTGTCACACAACTCGGCGTGTCTGTCAGCGAGACGCTTTGCCAAGTTGGAAGCGTCGGCTCGCTCGGTTTAGGTTTGAAACGTCGTTTAGAGACGGGCACCGCAAGCTTTCGCCCCGACTGTAAACTAAATCGTGCCACATTTTGTTTTGTGCATCTTCTTTGTGGACAGTCAGCGAGCGCTTGGCAAGAGGACTTGTTGTTGTGGCCATACCTCTCATTTTGTCACAATGAAAGCTGTTGTGCGCTTGTGAGAGAGAGGAGAAGAGCTGTTGGCACGACTGCGACGCCCGCGGGGAGTGGAAGCAGACCGCTGCACATTCACACCGTCCCGCCGTCGCACAGCGAGGCTGCTCACAGGGAAAAAAACAGCCTCTAAACACTCTATTAAAACGCTGTCATTCTTTAAGTACCACGGCTTACAATATGGGAAAGAGTGTCGTTTTTAATGGTTGGGTATTGCAGTACTTTTCTATTATTGTTAGAGTTGTGGCCTCCTGTTATTTGTTGCCAGGAAAAGATCATGGATCTTTCATTAAATCAAACTGATGCTAAATATCCCGATGACATGCCACAAGAGATGTTAAACATGGCTTTAAACTCTCCCTGCTTAGAAATAATAATGTAGTTTATACTAGGAAGTTGTTTTTTCTTAACGCCTACGTCAATTAATATTTAATATCAGCCAAAAATCTTATTAATTTTTCTTGATTATAATACACACGTTAAGCACTGATTACCCTGTAGTACCTCGTTGAACCACCAGGTGGGGCTTTACTGTTTAATAGACCAAAGGTGGGTAGTTTGTGCTGCAAGCAGAGAGCATTGTGGGGGTTTGGCTAGTGAAGGGGCACTATCACAAATTTTTATGTGGCGTTTAATGACCTCCAACCTGTGCGTATTCATTACATCAAGCCATAGAAATGTGTTCCGATACACCAGCGTCATACGTCACAGCTGCCTTTGCAGCATATTATGTGTTCCTGGCTTAAGAAAGCAATATCAGCGCGGGACAAACATCCAGTGGGCTAAATTTGTATTGCAAAGTGATCAACTGTTGACTCAAATTATTGCATTTATTAACAAAATTATAAAAAATTGTATGACAACTTTAGACAGCAGATACAAAGGATCAGATTCACGTTCTTGAATAGGATACAAATCGGAAATTCCCAGTTTATACTGTGGCCAGGGTGAAACGTCCATGCCGATTGGCTGGCATGAGTCCATCTTTTTTATTTTTTGTAAGGGACAGGTTAACTGGTCACCTCGGACACAAGCATGACATGAGCGATAACTTCCATTATTTCGCAGTAAAACAATCAATGAAGCTCAAAATGTTTTGTTTTTAAAGACTACAGTTAGCAGAAACTCCCCAGAACGTCACACAGCTTCAAATGGTGATTTAACCACATTCCGGTTCAACGTCAGATGAATTTGGCAACAGAACCACAGAATTACGTGCCCGGTTACACTGATTACTCTCACTTCGTCTCCACAGAAACAGAAATCAAAGCTCATGAGCAGAGAAGTATTCAGAGCAGTTCTTCGCGCTACACCGTCAGGAAACGACATTCCCAGAAACTCATTTGAAGTCACTGAATCAGACGGCCGTTACGTAAACCCTTAATACAGAAAATCATCCAGGAGACTCATTTCTCAACATGCGGAGCAACATAATGACGCCGAACTCAAAACGGGAAATAATACTTTGGGGGGGAAGCACTTCCAGAAACTTAAGCTGGTCCCAGTTTGAAGTGCTATTTAGGATGTGTCTGTGTGAATTGTTAGTCATCGCAGGAGCTTCAGCAGGAAGCAAATTAAGATGTTTCACCTCAGTAATGAAAACTGTAATGGATTCCACAGGATTATTATGTATCATGCGTCACTTTATGGTGGCATCACAGACAATAAGAGGAGCAGATGATGGCACTGCAGCTGGATCTAAATGAAAAATAAGCAAAAATAAAGCATGAAACAGAAGTGACTACGCTGCTGGACAATATCACTGAAATATCTAATGATTCAAATGTGCAACACTCCTCAATAA
>NW_007578008.1:453767-485789 GCF_000690725.1 Stegastes partitus | reverse complement strand
CTTTTTGGCACAAAACAGCCACACTACTAAAGAATATGAAAAGAAGCCTGATGAATATATGGAACATTGTTTGGTCAAGATGACACCAAGATAAATTTGTTGGAGTCCAGCATGTTTGGTGTAAACTTAACCAGGACTACCTCAGTGAATGCATCGTCCTGACGGTGAAGAAGGAGGTGGGAGTGAGATGACATGGGGCTGCAGATGGTTTTGGGGAGATGACATTTATAGATGGCACCACGAATGTTGTGGATTTAACCAAAGTACTGGCTGAACACATGACTCCAGGTCTGCAGTGGAGGAATACACCAGTAGGTTAACGATCCAGAGCACACTGTCAGAATCACAGAAGAGCTTCTAAGGAAGAACAAAGTAAAAACTGTGGCCTGGACAAGTATGTTGCCTGACTTGAATCCAATAGAAAACCTCTGGGGTATTTAAGGGTGCTGTGCAACCCCTCCAGCAAAGAGTACCTGTTAAAAAAAAGTGTTTGTGAGGAACAGCAGAGCAGCTAGAGGTGGACTGATTTTGTCATTTTAACTAAAGCTGGGCGTTTCTACTGTGAGGTTTGTTAATTTTAATATAATAAATACAAATTGTTTTTAGTTTTACCTTAAATCAAACACTGTTCTATTTTTGAATAATGCAATTACGTCAAGGTGCTTTGAATCATTTGACATTGAAGTGATGTTGCGCAGGAATGTACTGCATCAGAAAGCCAACAGCTTCCTCTGAAACTGGGACCTGGAGGTCAGCTTTGCCTTCACCTTCTTCTCCCAAAAAAAACCCCAACAAACAAACAACAAAAGACAAGCTTAACTCAAACACACTCTTGCCTTGTGTAGGACAATAATGACGGGAGCGTTTCACCTGGCATTAGAAGGTTGGAAGACAGCCGGCAGGACACTGGCATCCCACGCTGTGCTCCCTGCTGTGTCAGTACTACACGTCCACTCTACTTAACAACCTCCTCCATCACCGGGCAACCATCACCAAGGTGACACTGTGACGCTGTCACTGCCATACCCTTGGAGACTGTCACTACAGTAACATGCTGCTGTACATGCTATGCCAACAATGCGAAATACTGGAAAGAAAAAAAAAAAAGGTAAAAGGATGAGTGGAGGTTATGAGCTCAAGATCAACAACCAGTTTTGTGTTTTTTTAATCAGATCAACAAAAGCAGTAAAAGAATCAAGCAAATATCTAAATCTGGGAAAATGTTTGCTTAGTTAAAACACACACACACATACGAGGGGGGAGAAAAAGTTTAGGAAAAAAAAATTGTACCACGGTCAAATATTTATTTTAGATTTGCTGGTGAAGGTGGGATGGCACGCTGGCATCGGCCCTAAACTCTACAAAGCTGATGAGTGTTGCAGAGGCTTTAACTCTGCTTGTGTCAACAGCAGATATCTCGACAAATCTTCCGTTTGCTTGTGCGTCGGTGTGTGTTTAAGAAAGTGTGACTGATTGAGTGATAGAGGAGACAGATGGTATTTGCCAGTCTATCAGTCAACAGTAACAGACCAGAGCAGTCGTAATGGCGCGCCGCCGAGGATACACAGGTACAAAATACTTTCAACTGGTTCAAACAGAAGTTAAATTACGACACACAGCACATGCTAGTTGTAAGTTTAATGCAAAAAAAGTACTCAGTGTTCCTATAAAGCTCTATGTTTACTTACATGACATGGAAACTCAATCATTTGGAAAGCTGACTGGCTGATTGCATGGACCAATTACAGACCAGAGCATCACTATGTAATGATTTGATTGCTTTTTCAACCACGGTTAAACAGCAACACAGCGTCAGAGGTTTGGCTACCAAGCTTTATAATCAAACCAGTCATAGCTGCAGAAAACAACGGTTGTGGCAACTGCAACAACTCCCACTATAGAAACAACATGAAGTACTTTTAAAAGTAGTTAAACTGGCTAATTACAAGCAAAATAATCTGGCAGTGGGGTGAGCAGTGACACAATAAAGTCATCAGACCCTAAAATCCAAACAAAGCAAGTTTTTTGAATCTTGAAATAAGATGGTGATACCAAAAACACTACTACACATACAAATACTACCAATAATGACAATGCACAACCCAAAAACTGCATTTTTCAAACAAGCTGCACAGCACCAGAATGACTGTAACACACATAAGGATCTGGAAAGTTCATCTCATTAGGAATTCATGATCTCTAAATGACCAAAAAAGGCAAATTCTTCCAACATCAATCAGACACAAATCACATGCAACATCCTCATGAAAAACAACGGCCTGTATAGTCTTTAATTAAATAGAAAATTGAAGGGAGAGGAATGGAGAAATCAACACATGGCTCTCTCTCTCCCCCTCATTCATCCACATTGATTATTAAATGTAAAACATTCCAACACTTAATGAATCCATCGACAGTCTCAGCGAGGACCACAGCTTCCAATTATTTTTAAATCATTTTTTCCAAGTTATCAGACTTATCTTTTTAACCGTTGCATAACATGAAATGTCTTTACGGTGAAAGGACCGATCGGGGATCAGCTTTGCCAAAAGCCAAAATAGAATCTGTGATGTTTTCTAACGAGACGGTCACTGTGTCGGATTATTGGTTTAACTCGGCTGAGAGACGACCGACTAGACGTTTGTGCAAAATCCAGCATCCAACATGAAGCAAGGCTTTATGAAGCTAGAATTCCCTGCTGGGCTTTTTAGTTTGACCAATTTCTACCTGATAAACTGGAAACCAAACATCACACATTGAAGTAAAAAAAAGCTGCAAACACACTTTAGTAATCCAGTAACGGACTCAAAGAACCAGACAGCAGTGAGCTGATGAGGTTAAATAAATAAATAAATAAAATAGACGCCAACCGAACCATTGGCTGCAGGCCTGAATCCAACTCTACAGTGTATTCTACTGCCTGCAGGCCATGTCCCAAGCCTTTCCTTACCTTGAGGTATCCTGTCCACCAGCCACTTTGTTTGCAGCTTCTTCCTCTGATGTTTCTCCAGTGCTGGATAAAAAAAAAAGGGGCCTCATGCAGAATGCATTAGCTGGACGGATCACTGTGGTATGAAGATGGCAATGAATGGAGGTGCAAGCCCATGATTTCATCAGCTCAGCAACACCACTTCCTGGTTTTTCTCTGCCATGTGATCTGACCGAACCAATCAGAAGCTAAGGCAGCGATATTGCTGTAAATGTGCAGAGAAGCAACAGAGGTGCATTCAGCTGATGACTGGGATGAGGCTTGTTGTGATAAAAATCACGCTTATTCAGAGTCACCCCAGATACTGTCTGCTAAATGGCTAAAAAATGTATTGTGTGCCTTCCCCGAGGCTAGATTATGCACACCAGTCAGCCGATCAATCACCACCCTGCCAGCACACCAATCACGTTCGCCACAGCCTCAACTGTAGAATAAAGATGAGGGGCTGCTTGCATTTACACTGTGTTGACAGATACACTTTGGAAGACAGATAGACTCGATACAAGAATAAAAAGTTTTGTGATCCCCTTTCTTTTTTGCCGACGGGTAAATAGGCCACGGAAAAAAAAAACAAAAAAACAACAGTGTTTGATGTTTCCCTTGTCAATATGGCTTTTGCTTGATAACCACGCAGGTGAGGCAGGAGGTATTCGGCTCTAATCCTCCAATGGGATTGGAGGAAAACAAAGTAGACCAGGAAGGGCTCACGCTGTGTCGGTGATGAGCGGTAATCATGAGAGGAAGGTGAGCTCTTTTATTAGGGGAGAGCGGGTCAGGAATAAAAGCACTTCTGAGGCACGCAAACAAGCACAAACACAGTAGTATGAACGCAAAACAAACAAAAATCTAACCTTCGCGTCTCACCAATATGAGCCCCAGACTGCATTTTAAAGACTTCTTCTACATATAGACGACTTCCAACGCATTTGATTTACCCAAACTGGTCATTGTCTCAGGATGCATAACAGAGATTTGAATTGCAGGTCTGAGTCGGTGCATAAGTCCATATTGCATCATGCTATTCATACCACCGTGCGGCACTTCAAAGTTGCAGAGGCGAGGACTGCGTGCCCCAACAAGTTAGCTTCATCTAAAGCCTGAAACACAGCCCAATAAGCGCAGACATAATGATCAAAAGAGGTCAACCAGTGCAGCATCACAAGCACAGAACAAAGCATTCAAAGTGAATATGAAGTGCTGTGCTTTCTTTAAGCTAATTATTAAATCTATATTTTGACTCAAAACATTTGGTAAATTATGGATCTGTCCGTCTTTTAAAGGTGCCAACTCCATTAGTTCCATTCAGAAAGACAGAAAACAGAAAAGAGAGACAAAACACATCTCTAGATTCAGAATCAAAACACAAACACGGAGACTTCATCAGCATGCAAATTCTTCAAATGGCTTGACATATTGATAAACGCTCGAAAAGGTTGGGAGAAGAGCTTATCGGAACCTCGGTCAGCGGCTCCAAGACCACAGTTTGGGAAGCATAAAGCTCCCAAAGGTTAATGGGATTCCTCTTTAAATATCTTTAGTTTTTGGAGGAAGCCGCCGGGGTGTGGCAGTGGGTGAGTCGAGGCTCCTCAATGTGTTTACAAAAGATGAAAGGCGGTGTAAATACGAATTTAAATTTCTGTCAATCAACGCTGCCTGAGACACGGAGCCTCTGATAGCACAAAGGTTGTTTCACTTTTTTTTTTTTTGGCACGCATGAATGCCAGCAAGGTGACCTTTTGGAGTTTAGCACCAAGAGGGTCCCCGTTTGGTTTGATCCTTCGTCTGATTGTTTTGCATCGATTTATAGCTGCTGGCGGTGAAGTTTTCCATAATGAGAGCAGTGAAGAGCTGCCTGCTGAGGAACAAGGATGCAAATAATGCACAATTAAAAACACATATATTGGAAGAAAACCTGCTCAGAAATATTCTGTGTGGGAGGAAATGTAGATTAAGCGCCAGGCAGCTCTAAGTAAAAACACACCAACGTATATGTGGTTAATTAAGCCTTGTGCATTTGTATAGAGTAAACTGATAAATAACCTACCTGATGAAACTGTTTGCAGAAAATAATTATTAGCTAAAGGCAGAGGTCAACAGAAATGTTCAGATGTAAAGTATGGCAGCGAGTTTTACAACCAGACCAGCTTCATAGGTAGATGGAAATTATATATTAGACACAAAAAAAAACAGACTTGAGAATAACACAAGATGCAAAACTCAATCTGAAAAATGAAGTCCTCAGATAAGTCTCCTCTTGTTGCACAAAGGGGGGAGTCGTTGTAATTGCACGGCTTTATTGCAGTGGGCAGGAGGAACTTTCTGCAGCGGCTCTTGCTACAGCGGAGTTGAAGAAGCCTCCAGCTATAAACACTCCGCCGTCTGATTAGCAGGTCATGCAGGGGATGTGAAGTGTTGTCCATTATGTTGAGCAGTTTGTGCAACATCCTCCTCTCAACAGCCAGCTCTAGAGGCTCCAGAGCAGCACAGAGCAATATTTCTTTCTCATTTTATTCTTTTTTTTTTTTTAGTGCACTGGCTCTGATGCTGCTGCTGCTCCAACAGATGACTGCAAAGAAAAACTGCACAGACTGGTAAGAGATCTGCAACATCTCACAGCACACATTAAAAGACATCAAGAAATAGAGTCTGATCTGTCGGTTTCAGCCTCAGTGTTACACTTCCTGGTGTTGGTAGCTCTCCACAACTTCCACCTTTTCTCCGAGGATGGGAATGGTGTTGAAATCATCCCCGGTTCTCCCAAAGTCCACAATCATCTGCCTTATCTTGGCCCTCTCCATATTTTACAGATGACTGGACTGTGAGACATCCTGGAAGTCTGACGATTACAATGTAAAAGAGGAAAGCTGCGAGGAGAGTAGTCTGTGTGTAGGTGTTCCTGGTTTCTGAATGAGTGGATAAGGAGCAGGTGGTGACCGTGGATTGGCTGCCTCGCCTGATTCCTGCCACACGATTGGTCGGGGGGCGGGTCCTTCAGCTATTTGAACAGCCCGCCAACTGCACTCAGCCTCTTTGCCTCTCCAGCCTTACCACCACAAGGAATGCCAGCATGTCATTGTGTCTGTGCTGTAGGAGGATGCAGCAGCAGCACTAGTTTGTTCGTAGTCATGCACGATAGATTTTGCGACTTTTGTGAGATTTGTGAAATCTTATATATATATGTATTGTAAATAGCCGTGGCGCCGAAGTAGGAGGGAGAAGCCCTTTTTCTTGTAACCCTTTTTTCTCCTGTTTTGATTTTCTTAGGAGTTAGGTAAGTTTATTGTCATTTATTTATTTACCTTTTCTTTTGTCAGGAATGATAGAGTACACATGTCTCCATCTGAACTTGAAAAATAAAAGAAACTGCTCATTTTTGACACTTGGCGTATGGGTTGCTGGCCTTTTCTTGGAGTGGGAGGTCTAGTGGAGCAAAAACTCATGTTATGCCAAAGGTTCCCCTGGACCAGGGTCTACCATTAGTCTCACAAGCTGCAGTCTGTCTGATTGATGGAGTTTTTTTTTTTTTTACATTTGAAGGTACTTGAAAACGTCCTCTGCCTCACAAAGGGTTTGACTCCCATTTTAGGGCATAACTGTAAACTATAAGTACATATATTTACTATGTGGTGGTTGTGGCTCAGGTGGTAGAGTCCTCTAATGACGAGGTTGGCGGTTCTTTCTGCTCCACAGTTGAAGTGTCCTTGAGCGAGACACTGAATCTGTAGTTGCTCCCAGTGGCAGGCAGCACCTTGCATGGTAACTCTGTGTGAATGGGTGAATGGGTGAACGAGAAAACACTGCAAAGTGCTTTGAGTACCACTAAGGTAGAAAAGCACGATATAAGTGCAGAGCATTTATAAAGCCTTATATCAATGTCCACAAAAATGTTTGTCGTCACTTCTTTGCAAGGAGAGGAAAGCTTGGAGCTGGCTGCTGTTGCTCTAGACCAGGAGTCGGCAACCCGCGGCTTTTTCATCCCTCTGCTGCGGCTCCTCGTGGCTTTGGAAAATAAATAGAGTATTTTAATTTAAATGTATTTTATTTTAGCTCTTTAGTTTTTAAAATGTAATTCTAAATTTGAAGAATTTTGTGAACTTGTAACATTAAAATAAAACGTGTTTAATTTTTTTGTCGCTCAAAATATGCGTCACAACCGCCGATGTGCGACACCCGCCGGCACGCACAGCATTGCCAACTTGGTGACGTTCTCGCTAAATCTGGCGACTTTCCAAATCCTCATGGCGACTTTTTTTTTTGTGTGTCAAAAGCGACTAGCTACAAATCTAACGACTCTTTCTGGTGTTACTGGAGATTTTTCTGGTGTTTTGGAGACTCTGACGTGAAAACACGTATTGTTCTGCAGTTACTGTCCTCAGCGAGCAGCTCACTGGTGGTCAGCAGTGTGGTCAGCAGTCCCAGCTGCAGGCAGCAGGACAACCACATTTTTACTGCTGCAGGTAGATAATTGAAGTTTGTCTTTTTATTTCAAAAATACAAGGAGAATTCAAAGACATTGAGTATTTTATTTGAAAGTAACCTTTAACCCAGCGTCTTTTTTTTTTTAGTTTTTGCTGCACGCAGAAATAAAATTTCATTTTCTCTGTAGCAATTCACTGACTTCATAAATGCAACACACTATAGTTTTTTTTATACACAGAAATAATGTAGAAACGATATATGCAGCGTTATCTTCATTTTAGATGTCAAAGGGGTTTTGTGGCTCCTGGTGCTTTCTTTTCCGTGGGAAACGGGTCCAAATGGCTCTTTGAGTGTTGAAGGTTGCCGACCCTTGTTCTAGGACAATGCGGCCGCCCACACAGTACACGTGACAGAAACAGCCAAATGTGGCTTTGAACTGTTGCTCCATGAACCTCACTCACCCGACCTGCACCGTCTATCTAGTTTCCCCAAACTAAAATCCTACATGCTCGTCACCATTTATGAAATTCAACTTATTAACTTAGAGTCAGGAGCAGGACCAACCACATCCTTCTCAACCCCACCTTCCTGCTTCCTCTCTACACACTTCATCCCCTTTTCATCATACCTCTTTCAGGCAACATCTGGGGTGCATAGCAGGCTCGGTTGAAGATCGCCACCTGAGACGAAACATCATGTCGTCCCAGATCAGTCAACCGGACAACCTTCACATCCACATCGATCCTTACATCCTGCATTCTTCCACATCGTCCAACACTACCGTTCCTCATTAAACTTTTAAACTCACTCCGTTGTGGCGTGATCCTTGAATTAGAGTCATAATGAAGTCATCCGGGCTGCTGAGGGCTACCTGGAGGCTCGAGACGTGACCTTCTTCTGCAAACATCGGCGGACCAACTGCACTGAAGTTCAAGGAGACTATGTTGAAATACAATGCGAGGACAATCTAGCAAGAAGCAGCATCCAAACACTTGGAGCAGAAGGACAAGTGGAAAAAATTCAATTAATGATGACTACTTTATGGATACCTGCTTCTTTATGCTCTTGCTGGCACACTTAATGTCCACTGAATTCACAGTGTAAGAACAGCTAACCTTCCTCTATCTATGGGAGGCCACCGCTCTTTCCTCGATGTGGCAAAACACAGACCTGGATTGAACAAAAGGTAGCTCAGCAAATACTGAAACCAGAGGTCTCCTTTAATACATTTCCGACAATATCAGTCACTTGTAAACCGAAAAATTAACACAAATAGTCTTCTTTCTGCATCACAGCACCTGGAGTAGCGATTGAAACTTGCAGATATTGGCCCCCGCAGGAATCCCACTTCTCCTTTAATGTTTAAATCCAATTCAGTAAATACACTGTGAAAGCTCACATTTGGATCTTCTGTAAAGAGCTTGAAATTAACAGCGTGTTTCTGTAACTCGGGGCTATGTCACCCCCTTGTCGAGGTGATCAGCATCGCCTATACGCCATGATGCAGCCGCACTTCTGAAAAGTGCTTTAATCGGCCTTGTGTACCTGCTCTATAAAATCCAATTTTGTAGTCTGCTGATTAGCACAGCCCCGACTCCCCTCCGCTCGCCCCGCTGTGACCGTAATCACAGATATCCTACATCTCCGTATTATCAAGTTAGCGTCCGGTGGCAAGTGTTCTTCACACAATACCCTCGCAGTTTTAATTGAAGTCTTTCAAGTGGGGAAACACAATAATTACCCCCGCTGACCTTCAAATTTCTCTTTCATCTCCTCTCATCTCGTCTTCTTTATCCCCCTGTGACTTCAATTTTTTGGCTACTTTCTTTGCTATCATTTCGAAATCTGATTTTGTTTCCCTCCTTTCTTCGTTCACTTCTAAAAGTTCTTATCTAATCCTTCATCCCGAGCGTTAAAGCAACAGCCAGACACATCTATGCACATATATCTAGACACAAATACACCACATGCCTTCCTGCAGACGTTGTCATTGTGCCGCCTTAAAGCCTATAATTTGTGGAGAATTATTCTGTTTTGTCCTTTAAGTGGCACGTTGCATCTCTCTGGGGCCTTGGATGTGATAATAGCTGTCTCTTAATAACAATCGTTTTTCTCTTTGGCTGGGTTTATTTTGACAAACGGCGCATCTGAAACACGCAAACAGATGTGACCTTAACCAAACACTCGGCAGATTTGTGTATTCAATTAGGTTTGAAGGGAAAAGTCATTCATGCATATTTTGAAAAGAAAGAGAAGAAAGGGAATAAGAGGCAACTAGTTTGTTTGCATTGTCTCTGCAGTGCATTCAGCCAAGAGACTCAAGGTTGATTATATTCAAAAATCTGTATTTCTTTTTTGTCTCTCATTTATATTTGTATTTATTTTCATTAATCAAAGAAACATTTTGGGTAATCTTCATTGTAGGAGTACTCATATCAAAACACTATGACTACACATTAAATATATGCTTTTTTTTAAAACATCATTTATCCATTAAAGGTGCATTCGTGGCTTATATCGTGATAAATATTGAAACATGATGCCAAACGGAACGGCAGATAGAAGCCGTCGGAGGCTGCCAGCGACTCTCTGCTTGCACATGTACCAGAGACCTTGACATTTGCAGCTCAGGGCTGAGACAGGATTCGTGTGTTAGCGTGTCCAGATCAAGTGATGACCCTTAGGTGAGATTACACATCGTATATCGCTGCATGTGTGGCTCCAGTGATGGCATTGTCGGTATGTGTGCTGTAGTCGATCATCACTTTGGTACCCAGCTGTTGGATGGTTCACCATGAAGCTTTCTTGGCATTCATGGTCCCCAGAAGAGGATAATTGGTGATGCACTATGTTTGTTCCTCATGCATCTCTTTTACTTTGAAGCAACTCAACATCTACATGGCAGACTGGTGCAAAATTTTGTCCAGATATCCATGATTCTGACTGACTTTGGTGGCCCCTCCTCTCTTATACTTTGGCTACACTGAACATGCATTGTACCTGGAACATTCACAAAGATGTCCCTCTTATAGTCTTTGATTTTTGAACCCAGCACAGCGCTGTGAAGCTTCAAGTGTTTCACCACAGTTTGTGTAACATGGCTAAATCAACATCTACAGACTACGGTTGACTATGTACGGGATAAAGTTACTAAGCAACCATCAGCTGGTACCGACAAAATGTCAACGAGATCTCAAAGTGGACGCCGTGTTTTTATACAACCTTGCCATATTCTCTAAACCAGTAGTTTCATTTTCTAAAGAATATGAACATTTTATGACTATTTCAGTGTAAAATAACCGCCCACAGCTTGTGCAAGAAATAGAAATAGCAGGCTGGTATATATCTCTACATTTGCAGGGTAGATTGTTGTGGCACATTCACACAGCTTACGTGCTGATGTAGACACTTTAACTGAATATACTGGAAGCCTAGTGATGCAGCAGCTGGTCCGCAACAGGTCTGCCTACATTAGGTGTTCAATGCCACCACGGTTTCTGACATTGAGTCGTACTTATGGTATGGATAGCTACGAAACTGAGCCCAGAGACACCCATGCTCCCCCACAAGATGAATTAGAACCATCATAATGTCTACATTTCATTTTGTATCGTACAGTACTTTAGTGTATGACTAAATACCAAATGCAAAACTAATGACATTCCCATCGACCTCAGTAGAGAGCTAAATAAAGATGGTGAACATGGTAAACAATATGCAACCATTGTCATTGCCAACGTGTTAGCGTCATAGACTGTATAAAAGATGGACGTAGCTGCCGTGACGTCACCCGTTGGTTTCTGCACTGAGAACATGAAGCCAGGGTTTTGCTACTTCCTGGTTGACATCTTGGATTTTTGGAGCCAATCGTCGGAGGGGGGCGGAGCCATAGGAGCAGCGATTGGTCAGACGGATTGAGAGGCGGGCCCTCTCTGCCCCGCCCACATTTACCGCCTTCTGCTCGCTTCATCTGTATGGTCGCTGCCGACTGTCAATCAAGCCAGCCACGCCCCTTGCCCCGCAAAATGTTGACGATTTTTTAAAAATTCAGTATTGATTTATTTTCAGATTGGCCACCTGATCTCTGGATCTGACCATGAAAACTAATAAGAACAAAATCCTGAGCTGTAGGAACGCAGTATTTGGTGATCTGTGATCACTTCTTTTCCAGTCTATGGGAGCCAGGGCTTTGTGGAGCCAGCAGCTAGCGGACGTAGTGATACTGCAGGTTTTTGACACTTCCAGGTTGGCTTCATTTTTCAGGGCCGGTTGCTACGTCCATCTTTTATACAGTCTATGGTTAGCGTAGACTTTTGCTAAAATGTGTTTTGATTTTTTTAACAATTTTTTTTATGTTACATAATGAAATCTAAACTTTTTTTTTTTTTTACATTGGAAATAAACGCTGATATGATTCATAATAGTTTTAAGAAAAAGTGCGTATAAATAGATGCATACATGCAGGATATAGAAGAAAAATCCAGACGACCATGCACTCTGAACCTTTTTGCCTACAGTGATATTCAAATAGTTGTCTTTAAAGATCTCTGATATTAGTCTAACATAGCCCACTCCTCTGAGCGCCACTACCGACACCACATAATGTCCATCATTGGTCCAAGTCCTCTCACGATCCGGATGATGAGTTGGACGTTTTCCGCTCTTTTGCAGCCGTATTTTTTCCAATGGATCCAACACGGGCACACGCAGCAGTCGTTGGAAATACGGTTGAACGCACACGAATTTTGAATCGGCAGATACAGACACACTAATAACTTGAGCTGCAACCGGTGGGCTACAGGGAGGAGACTGGTTCCCTTCCAACTGCAAGGCTTAAGGACAGGGCCAATGAATATTTAAACATCTAATATAATTCACACTTGCTTACTCACACACTTATTCACACACACACACACACACACAAATGATACAGTACATCGATACTGACTTAGGTCACTACACCAACAAGAATCTGGATATACCGATTAATTTGTAATGTGTGTGTGTGTGTGTGTGTGTGTGTGTGTGTGTGTGGGCAGGTGACAGCTAAGGTCACTGCACAGAATTTGATATACGCAGTCTGCTGCAAAATGACAACAGTAATTTTATGGATGTACACACACACACACATACACACACACACATACACACACACACACACTTCACTCTCTTTCTGAGGACACAGACGCAATACATTACCGAGCTGCCTACCAAAACGTTCACTAAACACCAAGCCCCAGCACTTTATCGTAAATCTAACCTGAACCTAATTCTGATCTTTATCCTAAAATCTAGTCTTCACTCAGGCCTTGGAAGGTCTTCAAAAGTGAGGACTTGCAAAACGTCATCATTCCCAAGGTCTAAACCTGCGACTGGTCCTCGCAAAAATAGCCATACAAGCACACACACACACACACACACACTCACAGAGGCATCGATAATACTTGCTGGATATGAAGCATTGCCACAGGAGCAAAACAACTCCCAGAATTCCAATTAACGAAGCTAAGGAACAAAATGAAAGAACTACTTAAGTTAATAATACATCGAGGGCATTTTTCATTTCGTGCACAGTCCTGTGGTGGTGCGATCTTCGGTTCAGTTGGATAACAATATAAGAAGCAACAAGGTTCTCGAGGTTCCAGCGCCCGGCTGATAATGTGATGGGTGTTATGCAAGCAGAGATATACATGCAAAGGCCAACCCAGCCATTGGATTTCTGAGTCAATATCAAATAAAGAGACAAACAAAGCAAATTACAGACTGAATAAGTACTGCAAGTATTTATCAATTTCTTCAACACTTTCCTTATTCAGACTAGAACAGTCAGTCAAGACTAACAAACCAATTTGAAAGCTTATGAGGACACGTTTGTAAAAAAAAAAAAAAAAAATAGGTAAACCTGGACAATGTAAAAACTGTGGAAAAGTTTTAAATTGTGATGGTGGACGAGGACATTTGACCATTTTCCCCCCATTTGTTTTTTTTTTTATGAGAAACATGCAGATACACACTCACACACACAATATGACATCCTTTGCTAATGAGAGCTGGAGGATGAGCTGCTGCTCCCTTGTCCTCCATGCTCGACTGCAAACAGGATAAACATGGACTTAACCACAAATCCTCAGAGGAGATCTCATGACCTTTCCTAACTTTACTGCTGTGTGTCTGCCTGAGT
Organism: Stegastes partitus; assembly: GCF_000690725.1. Taxonomy (NCBI): domain Eukaryota; kingdom Metazoa; phylum Chordata; class Actinopteri; family Pomacentridae; genus Stegastes; species Stegastes partitus. The sequence goes on along the minus strand of NW_007578008.1, from coordinate 472,200 downwards.
TTGTGTGAGTGTGTGAGTGTGTGTGTGTGTGTGTGTGTTCACGTGGACAAAATGTAAAGTAATAATATGACATGTTGGACAGAAAAAGTCAAAACAACATGCGAGACACATGTAATAAAACAAGCACAATTAGTCGTGTGCAGAACTCTTTTCCAACCTTTCACATAATCAGAAACTCGTTGGTTGTGTTTTCAAGCCTTGAAAAAAAAGACCCGAAGAAGATATCAAGACAACATGATTAACGAAGGACAGAAAAGCAATAAATGACCTGTTTGGCTTGAAATAAAATCCTTAACACGGCCATACACTGATACCAGCTGGTGTTTTGTCTTTTTTTAAATCTTCATTTGCACAAAATAAAAACACGCGCCACTCAAACGTTTTTTAAATACCGACCTCAAAAGCAACAAATGAAGACAAGTCAGTTTGAAAAGAGATGCTTGAAGAGACCGGCCATAGCAAAGCCAATGGTTCTGCTGCTGGTACTGATTTTGATTAAATATGGCATGTAGCATTTACTGTGCGGTATGCATATATATATATATGCAAAAAAAAAAAAAAAAAAAGTCTGCAATATGCCAGAAATACCAGGATGTTGTTTGGAAATAAAATCTCCAGTGTGTACTGGACCGGCCGACCTCGCCTCTGTGTCCCACAATGCAATTTAGCAGAACAATTAATTAACTGATTACATTCCACTTTTCAAAGCTAACCTTATCCTCGCAATTGGAACTCGATGAGTGAAATGACACAGAAGAAATTGTAGAATAGAATAGAATAGAATAGAATAGAATAGAATAGAACTTTTTTGACCCCCTTGGTGGAAACCTCGGGGAAATTGCTGAAAATTATATAATTTTTCATGATTTTTGTTTTATTTTATTGCAATTATGCAGCTATTGAATGTGTAAAATGTTCACAATGTGACCAAACCAGCATGAGCTTTTAAATAAAAATACAACCAGACAGCAAGTTTCATGTTAGGGTTTGATTGAAATTTGATTATACTTCCAAAGCAACAGAAATACCCGGATAGCCAGATTAGACTTAGAGCACTTTGGCAGTGAATTTAGAAAAATAATAATAACCTTGTTACAGATTACTTCCCCAAACAAGTGGTACAAACATGAGGGGCAGTACTGTGAGGGGGTATAGCTCAGTGGTAGAGCATTTGACTGCAGATCAAGAGGTCCCCAGTTCAAATCTGGGTGCCCCCTTCAAACAAAGCCTCCCAGTGTAAACAGAGAGTGGCTTTTTGTAAGGCTTTGGGCTACTGGGCTGCTTTAGTGTGGCTGACCCTGCTCTCCACAGCTTCCTGGGATATGAGGAAAAAAAATAAAGACAACTTCCCAACTTCAATGGCGTATAAAAAAGTCATCGGAATTTAAGACACAGATAAAAAACACCACATGGTGTAAAAAAGAACAACAGCGTTAGAAAAGTAAAGAATATTACTGGAAGAAATAAAAGACAGTTCTAAAGAAAATTAAAACTCTAATAAAACCTGGATAGGCTCCTTGATAAAACTTATGTTTTATAAATAAAGAGCTATTGAGCTCCATAATAAAAGCTAGCCTGATTTCCTGAGGCAGATCACCCCAGGGCCTGACTGCAAACCGATTTTAGTTTTCAGACAGAACAGACCAAAGACCTCGGCACAAGGACCTCACAGCGCATACTGGTGCATTACGGTGCTAAAAAGCTGGAAGCATAACTGGGAGAGAAGCTATAAGGGGCCTTAAAAGTAAGAGTAAAATCTCAAAATCTAGCATAAAACACACTGGGAGCCATTGTAAAGAAGCTAAAACCGGAGTGATGTGCTCGAGTTTCTTAGTTTTAGTTAAAATCCTTGCAAAAAAAAAAAAAAAAAAAGCTCTGGTGAGGTTGGCATTACCAAGGTTGATTGTAATCATTGGGAAAGTCATCAAATCATCCAAATTTTTAACTTCTCTGGGATTTTTAGAGCATGCTAGACATTATATTTTAAGTTAGCATGGATGGATGGATGGATGAATGGATGGGTGGATGGATGGATGGATGGATTGGTGGATGGATGGATGGATATGGATGGATGGATATGGATGGATATGGATGGATGGATGGATGGATGGATGGATGGATGGATGGATGGATGGTGGATGGATGGATGGATTTCAGGCATGAGAAACATTGACCTTGAGACATTTAGGCAACACTCTTCACACAGCCACCCACAAGTAAATCCTACACAACTGTTTTCTCATTTAACTGTTAAATTTTGTTTATTTTAACGTCTTAAAATCAGGATCCCATGCGTAGCTGTGGCAGTGAAGGTCCTCGCTAGTCCAGGACGACCACCGTGTGTCTGTGACAGTTTGCCAGATGTGAGAAGTGATGAGGACTTTGGGGTGGGACAGGACAATCACAGCAGAGTAATCATTTACCCTTCTCTGGTGGATGTGTGTGTTTGTGTGTGTCCGCCCTGCCAACCTTGAGCTGAGGAATGACTCCATAATCGCTGCTCTGCTCTGCACCCATCTACCCTGCGAGCATTAGTTATTACGTGCTAACACACATGAGAACCATAATTCAGGAATCCACATTAGTAATTACACACACACACACACACACACAAGCATTTGTAGTTGCTGGCCATCCACAGCTATCCATAATATCCAGAGGTAGACCAGCAGACACACATCTCAATTTCGCTTGCACCACATGCGCCGACTAATCATAATTCAGAGCCTGACACACACACACAGACACACACACACACAGTCGCCGGCATCCGATATATTAATTTTGTTATGGTCTCAGCAGTAACTTGTCAGTCAACCAGGCCCACTTGACCCTTTTATGCTAAGCATGTGTGTGTGTGTGTGTGTGTGTGTGTGTGTGTGTGTGTGTGTGTGTGTACTTGACCCTGTCATTTCGCCGTGTTAAATGTTAAACTGATTAGGCAGTGATTGATTCGGCCTTTTCTGATCAATCGGAACTTTGTGATGAATGAGCCGACGTGCGGCTGCCTCGCTAATTGTCTGCTGTCTGTTTCGGCGTGCCGGGCTGTGATGTGCAATCGTCAGTGTACGGTGTGTATTCTAAACAGCATATTGAATTGAAATGCACTGATGTAAACACTGATTAGCTGCAATACTAGCACCGCACTCTCTGATAATGAGTTGGTCCCCTTTATGTTGCCAAAGCAGCTCTCACCCAATGACACATGGACTCCAAAGACTTTCTAAAGGTTTTCTATGATAACAGGCACCAACACTTTAGCAGCAGATCCTTTAAGTCCTGTGAGTTAAGAGTTGGGGGCGCCATGGATCGGACTTTTTTTTTTTCCCCCAACATCGGGAAGTCTTTGTCGTTGTTACCACCCAGCTGCCTAAGGAGAGCAACAAAGTCCGTACCAGAGTGGCCAGAGGTATCTTAATTAAAACAAGGGTATTCTCATAGTTGAATCGTAACAACTGGACTTGCTTGAGTTTCTTGAAGACGTTCCACCTCTCATCCAAGAGGCCTCATCAGTTCTGACTGACTTCTATCCTTAAGGAGCCATTAAGTTTCGGTTTCAATTGGTGGTTTGTTGCTCCTCCCCCTCGTTAGTACTCCTCCTGCCACAATGGGGTTCATTAGGGTCTTTTGAGGCTAGGTGTGAAAGTGTATAAAAGAAGGGTATTTAACAGAAGAACAGGAAGAACTATCTACCGGTAACTTGCGTACATCTAATCTAACCAACAAAAATATTTGCAAAGTCTAACTATGCTACTCTAACCAAACACGGAAAGCGGCGTCCCTATCTGTAAACCAACACCAAAAGAGTCCAATAATTACAGTGCTCACTATCTTACCCCTAGAGCCTGACACTGAATAACAAGTGTCTCGTACGAATCCTTGACAACTAACGGAGAGAAACAAGGGCGAGCTGCACTTACTGCTGAACGACAGCTCCTACAAGGCCAGGTGTGGGGCTTCACTGGAGGTTTGGAGCAGACTCTGGTCCAATCAGCCGTCAGTTCAGGAGCGGCGGGCGGGACGACAAAGGCGGGACGACACAGAAGCCAGTCAGGATGAAGGGACTGGTATTGCGAGGCTTTTCTACAACAGATGTTATTGGAGAAGCCATAACAGACGTGTTCCTCAAACTATTTCTTGACACTTTATGCAATGTGGTAGTGAGCACCATCCTCCTGAATCGTTGCCATGAAGAGGTGTTTGTGGTAGGTGTAGCAACATCTATATCAGGGGTGGGCAATCCTGGTCCTCGAGGGCCACAGTCCTGCATGTTTTAGATGTTTCCCTCTTCCAACACACCTGATTCAAATGATCGTTATCAGGCTTCTGCAGAGCTTGATGATGAGCTGAATCAGGTGTGTTGGACGAGGGAAACATCTAAAACATGCAGGATTGTGGCCCTCGAGGACCAGGATTGGAGAGCCCTGATCTATATGAATGCAGGACTTAAGGTTCTGGAGCACCATGATCCCTCTGTGAGGACATCTTCGTCCGATTGTCCGTCATTTCATGCACCCGGTCGTCCACATAGTGTGAAAGAAAAAAAAGACTCGCCCACCTTGTTTCACTGCTTCGCTGTCCAGTTCTGACACCCACATGCCCACTGTGGAGGCTTTCGGTGGTGGACGGGGTCTCACACGGCCAGTCCACAACGAGCTGTCGTGCCTTGTGTGTTCTGACACCTCTCTATCGTAGTCAGTTTGTGCTACAGTAGCTTTTCCATTGGTCTGGACCACACCGGCCAGCCTTTCGCCCCCCATGCGCATAAATGAGCCTCGGGTGCCCATGACCCAGTCGTCCAGCCATCACAAATTGGCCCTTATCGGTCGCTCAGATCCTCGCGCCGCTGTGTTCCCGCTTCCAACACATCAGCTTCAGGAACTGACTGTTCACTTGCTGCCTATTATATCCCACCCCCCTGACAGGTGCCAGCGCGACCAGATAATCAGTGTTTTTCACTTGTAATGTTGTGACTGCGTTTCACCTGCAGACTGACGCGACGTCCCCGGTTTCTGTCTTAAATGATGCACACACTTCGGCGCATGTAAGCAGCGAGCCGAGCCGATTGGGATTCATGTGAGGATCCTTGGGACGGACTACAGCAGCTCCCCCCCCAGGATGGAACGTCTACTGAGGTCATCACAGCCTGTCAGCTAATCACAGCCTTGTGTGACAGCCAGTCGTTCAATCAGATAAATTTATGACAGCTTAGTCAGACCAAGACTCCCACTCATGCCCTGTGGCTATACATCCAGTGTGTGTGTGTGTGTGTGTGTGAAGCAGTGGAAGTGAGGGAAGCTGTGTTTGGTTGTCAACAAGAGTTTTCATACTTTGTGGGTACATTCACACCCCACAAGACACATGGACCAGACACATAACCGCAGCACAGAGTCGGCGGTGATCATTAAGGTGGCAGAATTTAATTTTCTCAGACTTTCTGCTCAAACAAGTTTTTTTTTTCCAACAGCAGTTTCTGTTGCAGTAATGTGAGGCGTCCTCCTAGATTAGTTTAAATAAATATCCTTTTTTTTTTTTTACCATCTCTTGCATGTAACCGTCCTTGAATCTTGGCTTCTGGTTTGCGGTGCCAGCTTGAACTTCACATGACCTCCCCCTCACCAGGATGGAGGGCTGCCATTTATTTACTTTCCACATTAATTATGACTTATTTTGGTTCGGCAACTGTGTAGGGATCCAAAATAACAAGAGTAAATAGAATACGCCGGCGTATTCTTGTGTCATTATTTGTTTAGCTTCTCAGCAAGTTTTTATTTCAAGTCACGCTGGGCGGTAGGGGTCTTCAGGAGAAACCAAGATCCAACCCAAGACCCAATCAGGGTTGCCCCTTAGACATGTATGCTATTAAAGGGTAATTGTTTTTTTTTATTGGGATTCCAATCACTCCTAAATGTTACAAGATTTTAAAGTGGAGAGACTATTTCCTCACTGGTGCAGGGTGAGGAAATAAAAGTAAAATTTAAGTCCCATGAAGACGTCTACTGGGTAGCTGGAGTTTAATTCCTGTGTCTACATGCAACCTAATTAGCTTTTAGTTATGGAGGCACTGCTTAACATCTTGTTAAAACATGTAATAATTATTATTTTTCAATCTCTGCAACAGCTTGCAATTAAAACAGTGTCCATAATCCCATTACAAAGTGTCCTTTGTATGATTTCACGACCCAACGGGTGCAAAAAATTAAAAAAAAATAAATTCCAGCTTACTGGTGCAAACGACGGCAGCGGAAGACGAAAGCGAGGAGCGTCAAGATAACAGCAGCAGTAACCGGTATCACTTTAAATTTTTTATGGATCATTTATTTGAAGAGCTTAATGAATGGCCCAGTGTTGTCAACATCCATTTGACATAATTACTTCTTCAATGCACTCAAAAATGAGTATTTTTTAATGAGTGATTTTAATGACTCCTGTAATTAATACAGACAGGTGCGCTTCGGAGGAAATAAAGCAATTTTACTCAAATGATGCTCATTGCGACTTTCTTCAAAGACTTTTTCTTTCTTTCTCTCTTTGCACTTTTCTTAACTTTTCATCACTTCTTTCTGCCTTTTTTTTTTTTTCTTAATTCTTTCATTTTTCTTTTCCCCTCTGCAGCCATTTCTTTGACTTTCCTGTTACCTAGATGGCTTATTTTTTTTCCTCTAGCTTCCTCTCCTTTTTCTCTCTCTCTCTCTCAGCATGTCTCGCAGGCTTGTCATGAGTCCGTCTGTCGATCTGTCAACCGGTCGCACTTTTTTGTGACAAGGAACCGGCCAATCAGACCGGCCGCTGACAGCTCCCCACCACAGTGCAGCGCCTTACCAAACAGGACGACTGCAAGGTGTGTGTTTGCGACTGTAAAAGGAGTGTACGACAAAAAAAAAAAAATGCGTGTGAGAATTAGTGTGAAAACGTGTGTTTTTATGCTTGTGTCTGTCCAGGTAAGAGGTGTTGCATTGTTTTGCAGAGTGACAGTGTTTGTGTTCATGCAAGGAGAAACATGTCACGTAGCTGCCAGTGTGTGTTGTATGTTTGTTATGTCAGACGCTGTGTGTGTGTGTGTGTGTGTGTGTGTGTGTGTGCGTGTTTCCCCACATGTCCACAGGTAACACGTATAATAAAGTGGGTCACAGGCTGAGGTTTATATCAGGTATTTTCTCCTATGACAGCAGTACTGGCATGTTTTAATGAGCCCGGCTCCAGAGAGAGAGACTAAATCTGGATCCTGCACTGGAAACCTTAAAGTGATAATCCTCAGGAAGCTTTTTCTTTTTTCTTTTTTTTTTTTGAGGGGGCGGGTGTGTGTGTTCTTGGCTTCCACATGTGCTGCTAAGTGCTCATTACTGTTTCGCTGTGGTTTCATTGCACCGCATTTACCAGGAATCACCTATCAATCAACGAGTGCAGGTAGTGCACAGTTACCCCTGGACTTTCCCTCACTTTGCTTTGAGTTATTACGCTTGCTGCTCTTCTTTTTCCTTTTTTTTTTGTTTTTTTTCCCAATCCATCATGACTATCACTGCATTTGCTATATTTATTGTAGACAAACAAAACGGTAAAATGCATAATATTCTGAGGTTGCTTCCACAATGGGGATCTGGTTTTGGTTTTGTTTTTTCCTTTTGGCAGCTCAAAAAAAAAAAAAAAAAAAGATGCTGCCAAAGCCCCTCTAAAATATCTGAACCGTTTATGTGTTTAATTTTACAACAGCTGAATATCTAACATGTTTTCATACAGTTTATGCGTGCTATTGGAAAGAGAATTTGTCTTCACGTTGGATTTTTAGCTCATCCAAAATAATATTTATTGAGTGTAGAATGTCAAGGTGGATGCATGAATTAAAAGTTGTTGTTTCTGTTTTGTTTTGTTTTTTTCCACTTACCAAAAACTTTCCTTACAAAGTCAAGTATTTTTGGTCACCTACAATTAACCAATCAGCCCTAGCTAGATAATAATACAAGGTCGATTATACAGTTTGAAAAGCAATTTTGTTGATTAGGTGCAAGATGACGATCACCAGATTGTTTAGTTTTTTGTTTTTACTTTATTCCAACATTGAGATAAGATCCCATTTCTACGTTTTTGGCAGTAAGTGCTGCATTTTTCACCAGATGCATCCACCATTACCAACTAAGTACAGAGAAATCAAGAAAAAAACAGCAACACGTCTCTGAGGTTTACCAAATCATGTCTACCAATATCTTCTAGAAGGTTTTTTTTAAAAAGAGATTTTTTAAAAATCAATCATTTATGTGACTATGCTGGTTTGGTTGGGCAAAAAACAATCGTGTTAGGTTTAAGACAAGATCATAGTTTGGGCTAAAAGATGCACTAAAATAACAAACATGCTCTCCACTTCAGACAAAAACAGAAAAAAGAAAGAGTAAAACAAGTGAGATGTGTTGCTGACCCATCCATCCACCATGACTGCCCTCCTACGCACACTTAACCTACAACGTCAGCAACAATATCGAGGCAGGTTCAAAAGCCGGAGTAGAACAACATCCAGACTGGTTAATGCATGCATTAGCACGGTGTAAGCAGAGTGAATCTACATGCACCACGCCGCGATACATCGGCAACAAATTCATGCAGTGGGAATGGATTCTCTAATTTGAAATGAATGCTACGTCGTGGGATTAAAGGCTAACACATGCGGCATGTTAAGCGCGAGGAAGGCGTGAGATGATCTGCATGGATCTGACAAGTTATTTCCTAAAATGCTCCATATATTCATTTGGGATGTGAAAGAGGAATCATCCAATATTTCCAACTCACCGACTATCGTACTGTAAAAGGTGCCATTTTAATCCAGGCGAAATACACATCAATCATTCTGATTTGCATAAAAGCATTAAAAAAAATACATGAATAGTTAATGTATGTTCTTGGATGTTTTCATATTTGGAGCCTTGGATATTTTTTTTCCTTTCTATACAAGCATATGGGGGCTTCGTCCACATTTACATAACTCTACATGTGATGAGTTCATTAAACTATTGATGTCGACATTACGATGGTGAACGAATAGAACTGAATTGAATATTTAGATATTATGTGGCCAGAGATGTGATAGACAAGAGAAAGAGATGAAAAAAAAAGGGAGTATTTACATATAGGTGACTAATGCAATAGAACAAGCTGAATAAATAAGTAGAAAGACAGATGGATTCATACAGGGCACAAGAGGGGTCGAATGAGTATTAAAATATTGTAATGTATATATTACAGCTGTCAAAATCACCTCGTCTTAACCCAGTCGAACACTTCAAATCCCCCGGAGACTTTTGGAGTAACGTTTGCTCTCCACCGCCGTAATGAAACAAGAGAATAACTTTTGAGGATTGACGTTTACAACCTCTGGAGACTTTCAGATTCTACGACGGGGACCGCTGAATCTGTTCTGTGGAGCTTTCTGATTGTTCAACACCTTCAAGCGCACACAACAGCGCTACATGAATAAAACATAGCTCCCTGATTCTTTAGCATGGGAGTTGCCCGCACGATAACTTCTACAGAGCAATAAACGTCTTCCAACAGTAGGGATGGAGCACCGTTTCTCCGGGGCCAATGATGCCACAATTAACATTTAAGCAGCACCAAAACAAGGCAGACACAAAAGGACAAGGTGCTTAAAAGGACAACAAGCACAGAAGAGAATGCAACCGCACGCTGTAATGTCTGTTTGACACCTTCAGTGCCTATAAAATGTATTCATTCCCCCCCTTTGGAAGTTTTGCCCTTTTATTGCTTTTTTTTAACAATGAATTATGATCAATTTAATCTTGTCTTTTTTGACTACAAAAAAGGGGCTTTCACGTCAAAGTTAAAACAGATTTCCATCCATCCATCCATCCATCCATCCAGCCATCTTCTCCCGCTTATCCAGGGTCGGGTTGCGGAGGCAGCAGCCTTCGCAGAGCCGCCCAGACTTCCTGATCCGCACACACCTCCTCCAGCTCTTCCAGGGGGGACCCCCAGGCATTCCCAGGCCAGTCGAGAGACATAGTCTCTCCAACGTGTCCTGGTCTTCCCCGAGGTCTCCTCCCAGTGGGACGCGCCCGGAACACCTCCCCAGGGAGGCGTCCAGGAAGCCCCTGAAACAGATGCCCGAGCCACCTCAGCTGGCTCCTTTCAACGTGGAGGAGGAGCGGCTCTACTCCGAGCTCCTCCCGTGTGACCGAGCTCCTCACCCTATCTCTAAGGGAGCGCCCGGCCACCCTGCGGAGGAAACTCATTTCGGCCACTTGTATCCGCGATCTCGTTCTTTTGGTCATTACCCAGATCTCATGACCACAGGGGAGGGTTGGGACGTAGATTGACCGGTAAATCGAGAGCTTTGCTGCCTTGCTCAGCTCTCTCTAAAACAGATTTCTACAAAGTAATGTCAATTAATTAAAAGTTTAGAGACAGCCGTGAATGTGTTTGACCGGTTTGTTGTACAAAAGGTATAAAGGTGCACTCCCTGGCGAATCAGTCAACTTCTGTAGCTACTTATTGAAAAGCGTACGTCAGGGAATGACAAAAGAAAATCTCCATGTTGCTGAATATCCCTTGGAGTATGGTTAAATCCATCTTTCAGAAATAGAAGGAATATGGCACAGGCTGTCCTCAAAGGCCACCAAGACACCTATGAGTCCTCTGAAGGAGTTGAGCTGAGATGGGAGTGACTGTGCATACAACAGCTGCTGCCTTTTCTTCACCAGTCAAAGCTTCAATAGAGCGGCAAAGAGAAATCCGCTCGAAATAAATCCCAACCAGAGTTCACCAACATGTGGGAGGTTCTGAAGTGGAAGAAGGTTCTTTGGTCTGATGAGTACAACACTGAGCTTGTTGGCCTCAGTTAAGTGTCAGGCTAGACACTATGTTTAGCATCATTATAAACACGGCATCCCCACTGTGAAGCATGGTGGTGGCAGCATCATGATGAGGGAATGCTTCTTGGCAGCAGACCCTAGAAAGCTTTTACAGGTAGAGGCTAGAACTAATGCAGCAAAGTATACCCTAAAGGATGTCCTGATATGGTCTGCAGGAGACCTGGGAGAAGGTATGGCCCGAAGCAAACAACCAAAGCTACACAGAAATGGTTTCCTGGAGTGGGAAAGTCACCGTTATCCAACTGAGAACTTGTGGTTGAACATGCAAACAGCTCTTCACTCGTGATCCCAGTGCAGCTTGACAGAGCCTGAGCAGTTCTGCAAAGAAGAATGGGGTGAAGAGTCCAGATATGCAAGGCTGATCCAGTCCTGCTGACACACTCCGTGCTGTAACTGCAGCCAAAAGCGGGATGTACTAAATACTGACTTGAAGGGGGGTGAATACTTGTGCAGCCACTCGTTGCACATTTCAGATTTTAATTAAACTGACATCACTTTGTAGGAATCTCTTTTGACTTTGACATGAAAAAGTCAGTTTTTGCAATGAAAGGGTAAAACTTCTAAGGAGAGTGAGTACTTTTTTTTTTTTTTTATAGGTGGTGCAACTGAAATAAAGCATGACAAGAAAGGTTCTGGTGTCAAGAAAAACTGCCCCCGTTAAACATACTGTCACTACGGCACAGTGTTGCAGCATCTGTACTGGCAGAGCACTGTACCCGTAGAAAATCATTACAGATATATTTACTATGAAATATTAGTTGCTTTGTGCACCAAATTGCACAGACCTAAGTTTGATTTGACCAATTTCTGCTTTGCACCACGTTTGGGGACAAAGACCACAACTCAAAAAGTCTATCTCTGAGGTGTGTCCGACACCTTTTTGTCCCACGAGCTCCGTTCCTCGTAGTTCTCTTCCTTGTCGCCTCCCCCTTCTCTCATAACAGCAACAGCAGGAGGGGAAATGATGGAACAAAAACTGTAAATGAAACTTTTCCACCACTTCTATGACACTTCCTCAAAACGATGCCTCTGGAACTTGGTTCAACCCCTCTGCCTCATCCACTCATTCTTTTTTCATGTGATATTTGTTCATCGACTTTTATTTCAGTGCCGTCAGTCGTTTGTTTTTGACCTCTTATTTCCCGTCTTGTCCTTCCACCCCTGTACTTCCTCTGTGCTTCCTCCCCTCGCCGCCTTCCCTCCATCCAGGGAACGTGGCGAGCTGTCCCCCCTCCCTGCCGTAAGCAGCGTTAGGAAGCTGATAACTCGCTGCAATCTGTCACAACACTCATTACTGTCTACCTCCAGCGCTCTGAGACGGAGTGGGATGGAGGAAGGAGAGAGGGGCGGGATGGCAGCAGAGTAAGATGGGAGGAGAAATCGTAAAGGGAGGGTGAGGAGAAGGGAACAAGAGGAAGGATGAAGGTGACAAGAGAGGATGGAGTTGGGAAAAGTTCGCCCATCATCTTTTTCTCTACCCGGATTTCTAATCTTTCATTCCCCCTCATTTATTTCTCTCTCCATGTTGTTATCTCGGTTTTCTTCTCTTTCTCTTAATCCTTCAATTTCTTCCTGTATCTCAAACTCCATCTCCCTCCTTCCCACCATCCACACTTCAGCATCACTCATAATTTTCTATCTCTCTCCTCCTTTCTTTGTCCATCCCTGTGAGTCTTCTCATCCCTCTCTCTCTCTTGCCTCCCTTCCTCTCACCCCTCTCCTCCCTCCCTCCATCCAGTCCAGTTAAAACCAGTCGGCGTGTATTCTGACTGAACGTATTGGACTGAGCTTAGTGTATTCCCTTATCAGTCCGAGCTGCAGCCGACTGTGTGCCATCCAGCCGCTCGGTGCTGGCTTTCAACACTCAGCAGATGCCAGCGGAGGAAAAGTTATGGCTCAGTGTGACAATGCTGCCCCCTATTGGTGATGGCATATATGGCAAACTATGTGCACAGGGAGGGAGGGAGGACGAGGAGCTTCGCTTAAAGATATAGTCGTGTTTTGAGATGGTAATTGAGAGGCTGCGGATGGATTTTTAAGACTGTGTTGTTGTTGTTTTTTTGCAAGCGTGTTCTGAAAATCCAACTTTAAAACTCAAACACCGTAATGATCCCTTGAAGGAGCGATTCTTTTTTCATTTCTTAGCAATCTTACAAATCTGGTCTTGGTTTCTGGCATATTTTCTACCTGTCATTAAAAAGAATGAAAAGTCTTCTGGGGGAAGCGATGACACAGTTTACGTATCTTGCATAATCAACTTGCCTGTGCAATGAGAAGTTATTGCCAATATTTTGTATTTCCTCAAATAAAGCGGCTTCATTAATCTAGACGACCGACTAGTAAAGATGTTGCTGTGTATACCGTCTACAGTACTTGCTATGTTGTTTAAATAATGTCCAAAAGCACAAAAAATAATAATGCAGCTTTGGATCAGTGATTTCATCTTGGCGTGTAGTTTTTTTTTTAAGTTTAGCTGATTGCTACCAACGCGAATCCAACTTTGGAACATCACCATGGCATGTATTCCAATTTCAGTATGTCGTTGCAAGAACATGTTGTTTTCATGTGGTGGATAGATCCTTGTCATTTGTTTGTCCGTCTGTGGCAGTGAAGAGGTTTGCTGCAGCATTTTAGCTCAGAGATTTCCTGTGTTGCTCAAGACCACTTCAGAAGCACAGAAGTTTGCTCTTAAAGTTGAAGTCTCTCAAAAATGGCTACGGCTCATGTTCATCAGAAAGCCGTAGCATATAACTTTTTTTTTTTTTTTTAATGATCACTGGGGAACGCTTCATCAAATAAGTGGTTTTGATTCGATTATAACAATACGTTGACGACACATCGCCACTTCAACTGCAGTTTTTATGATAGATACGATATGAAAATACGAGAGACAGCAACCATTTCATCTGGAAGCACTCGGAGCAGCCACACAAAGATGCTAATAAAGACGCTTTGTATAGATGAAGCCGCGTACGCTCCGTCCTCCTCCTTGGGAACAAATGAAAAATAGATGTTGAAAAGCTGGATGCTGATTCTTACACTGCTTCTCAGGGCTGCACAGTCATTTGTATGTTTAATAAAAATGTGATTTTCCCTTCTTGCAATTAAATGATAACTGATAATTAAAACACATGCTCTGCTTATAGAAAACATCACTCATGGAAAATAAGCCCATGCAGATGAAATCACTTGCTTTTATCTTGGGTAAATCTGACTTTAGAACACCTCATTTAACATAATTTTTAGTCACACACACTTGTTGGAGCTGCTGCGCTGCAATAACTGAGTGGAGACTAGAGGCTTCTATGTGCACAGCCACCTAGCTTAGCATCCACAGCATCCTGCAGGTGAGGCATTTATGGAGTAATTTGTAGTGTCTATCAATAAATAGATGTTTAGCAAGTGGAACGTTTTGGGTAGATTTACTTATATTTTGCCCTTAAAGAGATGCACTGAATTCAGATGAAGTAAAACCTTATTTTAAGTCTACAAAGATTTGCATTTTTTCTGTGATGAAATAGATTTAAAAGTAAAATCAGTGCTGTGTTCATGTAAATGTGAAAGTGCAATAATAAAAAAAAGATTTCAGCCTTAAAATCAATGCATTATGCTGATAAACATTAATGATAATTGCAAAAGTCCTCGTGGATCCATTCCACCAATCGACAGCAGGAGCATTCCACCAACGTAACAGACTTTTTGTTTTTCCGCCGGGAAATTACAAGCAGATTAGGAAAAAGCCAGCAGACCGCGTATTATTTACCTGTAAGCTTTTAACATCCTACTGCAAATATTTACTTCAGTCCAAGAGAGTTAGACGAAGCAATTGTGGATGCTAAACATACGAAGAGAAATGGTTTGTGATGCAATCGAGGCTCCAGGTGATACTATTTCAAGGTACGCTTTTGTTCTCTTGGTGGAAAATTGTTCAAATTTAGTTGGCGAACCACAGTTCTACGCTGACGGAAGGCTCTCCTCGGAGTCTTACAGTCTTCTTGTTAGTCCACAACGAGCACGGCGAGCGACATATTTGTATATAATGACGCACCTTGAGATTTTTCAGTCCCTCCGTCAGTCTGTTTCCAAAGCTGATTTTGTTTTCGGGCCTGCCCGCGAGATGATATTCATAGCAGTTTCCAGACGGAGCCAGAAGGATATTAAGTAAAGAGAGAGGGAGAGAGCGTGGCGTTTCGCTGTAATATATTTGCAGCACAGGCTTCTGTTTTAAAATATTAAAACAGTTTAACGCAATCTGGATATGGAGACAGATGAGGCAGACTGAAAGCAATAAGCCAAAACAAAAAAAAAAAAGAAATGCAGGAGGAGAGAGGGAGCGAGGGAGAGATTCAGCGTGCAGCGGGGGATTAATACGAGTCTTACTTCTACAATAGTTTCTCTGCTGCTTTTATCTTCATTGAAATAACTTCACAAGCAACAACAATACACATGCAAGAAGGAGGGAGAAAAAAAAAACTCAGACAGCATTCAGCCTGGGGTGTTACTTTTTGGTTATGAAAAGTAAAGAAAACCCAGAATTAAAGATCAAAATCTAGAGCAAGAGATTGCAAGATTAGGCTTTTGATTACTTTGGTGCCCCCCTCCTCCCCCCACCACCACCACCACCTACACAGCCTCGTTCACTTTGATACCCCGACCTCCTCCACCTACTCCTCCTCTTCTCACTTTTTTTGGTTTTCATTGTTGTGAAGCCCTTACACATCAGTTCCAACTGGGTCAGATACCAGAGTGGGGGAGAGGGGAAAGTAGTAATCTGTCTCTCAGCGAACTCTCGTTGCCTTTGTGTCGTATCGGCTCGCTCGTGTCAGCTGTCATCTTTCTGATCTGACACAACAGCTCCGTGTATCACATTACCGCTCATAAACAGAACACGACTGATAAGAAGTGTGTGTGTGTGTGAGTGTGTGTGAGGCTACACAAAAACGGCTCCATTTTCATGAATCAACTGCAGCGGAAAATGTGGAAACTGCAGTTGAATGGACCTTGGTCAGTGTGCTGAGTGTGTGTCAGCGCACTGCTGGCATCCCAGCTGTCAAAGGCGGCGACACAGGAAGATATGTTAGCAGCTATATGACAATCGAGGCCAAAGGAAGCTGTTCTTTTTTTTTCATGTTGTGGTCCAGGCCCTGCAGAGCTGCAAGTATGAAAGCACCTAACTGACATTTACTACTGTTAGAGTCCTGCTTCTGATTAAACACCTTGAAACTCTTGTATACATGTAGCACAGTTACAAGTTAAGAAGGTTTTTCCATGAAATACGGGGAAGCGACCAACCCAGTTCTCAAGAGAGGAACGGGACCGATCGTGGGGACGTTCGAAACGATCGTATCGGCACAAATGTGATTCTTCGTGTCCATCTGTTGTCCCACAAAAATGTTTAAAGAGCTGCAAAATGGCTATGAAATGATCTACTATGATATATAACCAATATCTTACTGTATCCCAGCTTAAGTTAATTTCTATCATGGTGTCCCTTTACTAGCTAAACTCCCATCATGCTTTCTGCTTGCCAACGCAGAATTGCTGTAGTATTTAACAGTAAGAGAAACCAACCAGCTAATCTACAAGGTTTGAAGTGTCTCTTATCCAGGAACATGGTGTCGGGCTTCGACAGACGCTACATTTTCAATGACTTGGACTGGATGAGGAGCAAAACAAACCTCATTTGGAACATTTCTGAAACCAATTCCCGATTGTGCAGGTCCATGATGTTCACCTCTTCCTCCATGCACACCCTTACCCAGGTGCAGCAGCACAAGCACACCAGCTCACCTACCATTCAGCTCAAACACTTTATGCTACACAAATGCAACTTGGGATATTTGAGTAATCCAGCCATACATGCAACAACTGGAAAATCATTTATGAGAACAATAATGATGAAAGCTCCAGCCTGCTAGTTGACAATATTCATTCTTTAAGTTTGTTATGTGTGGAACCCCACATGTCTGGGTTAGTGTTTTTCAAATGTTATCAGTATAAATTCTATGCTTGCCGCTGTGTTTCCTAGCATATATATATATTAAAAAAAGACAAAAACAAAAACAAAAATATATATTAACATGTTAACAAGCTTTCAAAAAAAAAAAATCTTCAAATAAGGGAAGCACAATATATCGCCACATTGGTATCGGCCGATATTTGTGTTTTTCCCCATATATATCGGTCCAATGAGCAAATTTAGCCGATGTCAAAAACGGATGATTGTTTAACATAAGCGCCTTTGTTTCCATGGAGATGTCGGCATGCATAGACGCAGCGCCCCCTTCAGGAGACGGCGAGAGTGAAAGCTTTGAATGTCTCGTCTATCCCAGACGTTCATTCTGCAAAACTTACAGCTGAAAGACTTTGCTGAACACCAGAGCAGTGAACGTCGCTAAAACTGCGGCGCTCGGTTGCGACGTGGACATATTGCACCAACTCGGAGTCCGATCGGAGACTAATGCCGGCAGCTACCCGAGAGAGAAGGAAACGGTACTAGCGTAAACAAAGGAGGAGGAAGAGAGCCGGGATCCATGCTAGGCTAAAGGCTAACCTAGCGGGACCAACAGGACCGTCCTCCTGCTCGCCAGTGTCCGCTCCCTCCACAACAAGCTGGACGTTTGCTGAGAGAAACCCGCAGAGAGTGGATAAAAGAAAAAGTTAGGGGGACATAAATGTGTACCATATGTCATGTCAAAACATCCAGTAGTTTTATTTATTTATTTAACCAGGTGAATCCCATTGACATCTGGCCAAGAGGGCGGCAACAAGGGTTACTACAATACAAAACAAAATAAATAAAAATAAATCACATATAATCACTGTAAGGCAAAGTAGTTGTTTTGACATTTGACTCACAAATTTGAAGTTCCCGATGATTCGAGATGAAATGCAACAAATTGGAAAAATAAATAAATAAACAGGATTCACCCGCTGGGAAACAACAACAACATCTGTGCCAAATTCCATTCCACAATCGCTGAGACGTTTCAGTCTCAGCGTCAGTTGAAATATGCAGGAGCGAGAGATGGCGAGCAGATAAAGACGGTCAAAGTGGAATTAAATGATGAAAAAGAAACACACGAGAAAACAAGCAGAGGAAGATGTAGAGGAAAAGCAGCAGCGAGAGAGAGAGAGACTTTCACGTGTGAGCTCATCTGAAAACCAGAGAGAGGTGGGCCGTTCTATCAAATATGAATCGAGCCGTTTAATATTTAATGGTGGAAATCAAAGATGCTTCACACACACACACACAAAAACAATCCCAATGCATGTGCTACAGTTCCACGGTTTCAAGGTTGCAGACCTAATTCAGCCGCACAGCTGAATCAGTATCTATCGTGAAATAATTCAAATGATTCAGGTCAACTAATTCCAACTTCAAATGTAAATCCCATCGATGTGTATGTTGCCAAAGAGCTGAGCGGTGCAGAATCAGTACAGAACTTTATATTCAAATAGATTTCCACCTGATCCAGCTTTGCATTTACACCCAACATGTACTTTCTCTTGCTTGCTTTATAGAAAGACCAACAGGTTTCTATTCTGCTTTAGAC
>NW_007578008.1:444401-451484 GCF_000690725.1 Stegastes partitus | reverse complement strand
CTCTCTGATGTTTTTGGACTGAAGTGTTGTACAGCCTTCCCTAAATTGCTCAACAACACAACTCAAAGTGCGTTTCTTACACATGGATATCAGTTCATACGACTTGTGTCGTGCATAAATGTTAGTGGGATGATTCTGACGTGAAGCAAACACGTTCAGATGTCTCCGATTAGTCCTCCTTTAAGAGAAATGATGCATAAACAAGAAAAAAAAGGTGAAAGAAAGAGACGCGACCGCTGTGGCTTTCTTTCCTCGTTCACCTTTGCTTCACCTTCTCATAATCTCCTGTTTTCTCCTCCCTTTGGTCTCTGAAAAGAGCCTTTCCTCCCCTCTATTATCCACTCCTGCCACATAAACCATTTTTCTGTCGTCTCCTCTCCCTTCTTCCGTCATTTCGCCAGTAATTGTTGTTCCTTTCATCTCCTCTCCTCTGTGTTTTAGTTTCTCCCTCAAATCTCCCAGTTACTTCTCTCCTCAAAGCTTTTTTTTTTTTAATATTTATTTTTCCTCCACCTCATCCCCTCTCCTCTCATGTGATTCCCGATGACATTTAAACTCATTCCCTTTCCTCCATACTTTTGTCTTCTCCTGGCCCTTTCTTCTCCATCCTTCTTCTTCTTCTTACACCGATCTCCTCACCTCTCTCTCATCCCATCTTCCCGCACCGCCGCCTTTTCATTTCCTCCGTCGCTCCTGCTCGTCTTTGCTTCCTCTCACCTTTCCTTCCCTCCTCTCCTGTCCTTCCATTTCCTCTTATCCCACTCCATCCCTTTCCCTCCGCAGAGATTCCTCCTCCCCCCCACAACCCAACAGGAGGCAGTGGGAGTTAATCCCGAAATGCTGTTTTGAAAGGCGACGGAGAAGCAGTGGCCTTCAAAAAAAAAAAAGACGGGCACAAACCTCGCAGCATCATTTTGCCTCTTTTCACTCGTTTCCCTTCGCTCCTGTTTGATTCTCTCTCACACCGCTGCATAAACACTCTATGGCTTTTGTATTTATCATCCTTATCCTCTCCTCTGACCAGTTATTTCAGAGGCTGTTTGTGCGAGCGCACGGCCGTTTGACAGAGCCGCTCTTCGGGGGATCGCTGCTTTGAGACTCTGGACGTTTCATGGGCAGAGGAAGCTCACTCAAACCGAGAGCCATAACGAAAGCCTTGCAATAAACAGATGACGCCGTTTAAATTCTACACGGCTCCTCCATCTCAACTAGCTAATGCTCCCGCTTTTCAATTTTAATTGCAACACCCCGGTCGGCAAAACTGCTAATTTTTCTTTTACAAGAGAAGCTCGGCAACCGGAGAAAGAAAGGGGGGGAAAAGCAAAAGCTGGCTTTCGTTTCATGTTTTAATAAACTCGTGGAAAGAAGCATTTGGAGTCCAACAACAGGAATACTGTTGCCTCCGAGTGTCTGAGAAATTGTTAAGAAATCCCTCCAAATAACACATTTAGAGCAGTAATACCAGCCAGAAAAAGAAAGAAAAAAAAAACATAAAATAACTGAGAGGTGTTGGTGGTGATTTGGGAAGATGTAGGGAATGGCTCAGGCAGATTCTGGAGAAGGTGATAAGGAGGAACAGAGAAAAGATAGGAAGAAGGAAGAAAACACTGGTAGAAAGAGGACAGGAGAGGAGCATGTGGAGGGAAGATATCAGTAAGGAGGGAAAAGTGTAAAAAGATGAAAATGAGTTTGTATATTTGAGAAGAAGACATGCAGAGGTGACACAAACCAGGAGTGGGGAGGAAAGGATGAGCGGAGTAGAGAATCCTGGCAGAAATGTGATCAGGTACGAGAGGAACAATGAGGGAGAAGAGGAGAACGGTACAAACAGGATTAGACAGGAGATGAGAGCAAAATAAGCACAGATGAGATTTTGGGAGGAGAGAGAGAAAAAACTGAAGAGTAGGGAGGCCCGAGAAGAAGAAGAAGAAGAAGAAGAAGAAGGGGAGGAGATACGGGAGGATTGGAGGAGAGTATATAGCGAACACAATGGATTTGGATGACAGAGTTAGAGACCTCCAAATCCCCTGAAGAAAACAAAACACAGCGAGGCAGAGAAAGACAGAACCCTGCATGAGGGGAGATAGAGGTAAACCACGCTGGATTCTCACTCGCAGCCAGAACCAGCCAAACATTTTCTGCACTCTCTCTGGCCCCCAAACCAACAACATAACCCAGCGCTGCTTCCAAAAGCACACACACACACACACACACACACACACCGGGCAGCCGCCGCCGTTGCCGCCGCCGTTGCCGCCCCACAATCCAAATTCCACAGGCAGAAATTGGGAGCTGCTGTACGTCGCGCAGGCGGCCGCTTATTTAGGAAATGCCAAACCCCCTTATGTTGTAAAGTTGCAAATCAGATTCTGCAGAACGCGTCTCCATCACCGCTTCAAGTATGAAATCCTACAAGACATCTCTACTCTGCTTATGAATTCAATTTTTGTGAGCTTAAAGGATAGATCTGGCATGCTTCCATATTGTAATAATGTGGGTCATGCTAACTTTCCACCTCCAAAAAACAACAACAACAAAAAAAATACAGTTGTAGTACAGGATATATCATATTTCCAAAGAGTTTTGCATTAATTATTTCAAATGCTCGTCTCAGAAAGTAGGATATGCATATGTCAGCTTGCACAGTGTTTACATGTGGAAAGCTTTCCATTAAGCATTAGTTGTCATTAAGTGTCTGCAAGTTTCCAAATTGCAGAAGCCAACACTACACAGATACTCTAATCCCTCACACGGCGTTTTACATCTTGTTTTTTTTTCTTACCGTACAAAGAGCTGATCATTGGTCCAGCCGGCGGCGGTGAAACAAAGTCTCCCAGGACAACAGTGTTGGTAAGTGCCGCAAATTCATTTGTTGAGGTCGCACAGCTGGAATCGCCCGGATCCACAGATGCATCTTTGTTCTCAATTCTGGCATCAACAGGTGTCTCTCGCTGCAGCGCCGGCTGGATGCAGAGAGCAGCATCTGCAGGAACAATGTCTCGTCTTCCCGCTGTCTTTCCACCTCCGTTAAATGGCGGCAAACTGTTACATCATTTGGCTATTAGCTATACAGAAAACACAGCAAGGTGGAGGAGAGTGAAGTTAAAAACAAAGGCGACAAACTAAATGCAGTGATTGAAACATCTATGCAGGGGCGTGTAGGGTTAACTAGGCGGCAAGCTGTTATTATCTTATTGGTTGAAAGTGTTTATCTCACAATTAAAATATGGCTCAAACCTGACCAAGGATCTAATCACCTCGAGTGATTGAAAACACCCAAGTATGCAAAGTCAATGCCCCAAATAAGCAAACATGAGTTGCAATTTAACCCAGAATAACAGTTTATCTCCAAACCGTTGCAGAAACACTGCATTATCCTTTTGCAAATCTTGTATGAGGAGAAAAGACACGCAGGTGTATCCTAAACCTTTCATCAGGTGTTGTGACTTAAATGTTTGACTACCCAGCCGACAACAGCTTGTCCTAAAACAAAGTTCAGTCTGTCCAAATCCACACACACTTTGTTCTCACAGTGCTTCCTTTGTAGTGTCGTGAGCTGCAGATGATACAACAGTTCTATCACACGCCTCGTCTGTGAGAAATCTAACACATTAGAGGATACGGGGTAATTTGACTGCAAAGTGTTGTGGAATCAGACAAAGCATGTTGTTCATTATTGTGCAAATAACAATAATGAAAGTAAATATCAGATGGAAGCGGCGTAATCAACACTGATTTGTGCACATATTTTAAAAAAAGAAAGAAATCCATGGATTCATTTTTTTTTTCCATTTATACAAAGACGGGCGACAGCAGGACATTCCAGGCATTGCTTTCCAGCAGTGTTCCAGTTCCTCCTGGGGGATCCCAGGACTTCCCAGGCCAGATGAGGTACATAATCCCTGCAGCAAGTTCTGCATCTACCACGGGGCCTTGAAAAACCTCCAAAGAAAGGTGCCCTGGAGGCATCCTATCCGCCTCAGCTGGCTCCTTTCAATGGAAAAACAGGAGCAACTGGATGTCTGAGCTCATCACCCTACCTCTAAGGTGGAGCACAGTAACCCCACAGAGACATTCAGCCACTTGCAACTGCAACTTTTCACAATCCAGAGCTCATGACCACATGTGACAGCTGGTGCAAAGCTCGACTGGTTAATCAAGAGCTTTGCACAAAGATACTTAAACTCCTGTGTTTAAGCAGGAACTCAACCCTCAACCAGTTCTGCTTCTGATGCATTTAGGGAAGCAATCAATCATTCTATCAAACTACAATTCATGACTCGATAATCCGGCACAAAATGTAAAACCATTGTTTATGTCGGATAGCAAGGCTGTTGGATTGTCAAGACGGAGGTCGAGATACAAGGAGGGCTTGATGCTTGAACAGCCACTTCCACCCCGGGGCAGCGCTCCAACAGGGTGGAAGTGTCCAGAACACACAGGCAGTACTTGGCTGCTGATGCTAGTTTAGTTAGCGCTCACACTTCTGTTTCCTCCATCGGTGGCGGCGGGGGAGTGGCAGATACGCTCCACTGTTAACATCCATGTTTACTTCCGTGAACACTGAGCACGCTCGCTGCGTGTGACGTCGTCGTGTCCTCTTCTGCACATGCGGGACACTTTTGGGTCGTATGAAGTTCACACAGCAGATCACATACAAGTCGCGTTGAACTGGAAACGTGAACGAACTCACAAAAAAAGTCGGATTTCACAAAAAAATCTGAATTGAGCATCAAGTCCTGCAGTGTGAACGTAAGCAACTCTCGGATTCTTCAATCAGTTCACCTTATTTGTGACATAAAATGTCATGTCGGAGTAAGAATCCAAGGCTGTCGGTATATTAAGGCTATGTTCTACCCTAACCTGTCGGATAGCAAGGTTTTCGGATTGTTAAGGGTCGGATTATCAAGTCATGACTGTATATAGTTACTACTAATGATGAAACCGCTATCATTCGTACATGCCGCTGTTGTCTTATTGCCCAGACCCAGTGCATATAGTTGTCAGGGTTTGAGAGAAAAGACCCGAATGCACACACAGCAGACAAAGAAACAAACTTAAATAAAAGACTTACTGGAGTGTAAAGGTGAACAAACTAAAGGCGGCTGGTAATCCAAGCAAAACATACATCCAAAACAAAGGAGGCAATCCAACCAAACTAAATCCAAAGCTCCACAGAAATCAAAAGAACAAAACAAAAAACCCACAAGCCATAGGTGCAAAAAGAAGAACTGGCAGCAGACCATGAAGGCAGCAAAGCAGGACGAACTGACAGAGACAAAGAGAGAGACGAGGCCGTTTAAACACTGAGAGCTGATTGGAGAGACAAGACACAGGTGAGACTCATCAAGATGGAGGGGAAGGAGGGACAAAAAAAACAGAAGCGACACGCAAAGAAAGGTGATTTCAAAATAAAACAGGAAGTAATAGAAAGAGCAGGAAACAGAAAAGGGAAAGAAAAACCCAGGAATCATGATGAAATGCGGTTTAACTAAATTAAACGAGTAACAAAAGCAGTGGGTCCAACTCTAGATTGAGACACTCAAACCTCACCTACTAAAAAACCAAATCTAAAATTTTCCAGCTGCGAAAACTCACAGAATCCCCGTTTTTTCTAAAAATGTGAAACATCTAATTCAACATACGTGACAAGACAGCCCCGTACAGTAGATGTCTGCCAGCGCTACGGCCCGTCTTCAACCCTGACGTTATTTTTAAAGCACGCAGCCCAGGGGTTTGGAACAGAGCTGGGTGTTTGAATGAGATTAACACAGTCACGAGCACACAAACACGGCTTCACACATTAAGAGGCGCACATACGCACCTTGATACATGAGTGAATAGGAACACATTCAAAGGTGTAAACACCCCATATATATGTATGAGCTTCATTTGCATACATTTACAAAGATACACAATCTAGGACTTCAAAAAAAAAAAAAGCAAAGCACCTTTTTTACGAGTTATTTTGTTGTTTTTTTTCCAAGAAAGAATGCACAACCTAGACGTGCACATGTGTGAGCGCTCCACACACACATGCATTAACACTCACTAGCACACACTTGGCTCGGAGAAAATCTTATGCATATGAGTGCTGGCATGAGGAGGCCTGTAGGGGAATGTTAGCTCCCCGTGCCCATGTCTCATTCTGATCCCCCAGGGAGCAGAAGCAACCAACACAATCACACACATGCACAGACAATCATACAACAAAAGAAGGAGAATGATGGGGAAAAAAAAAAAAGAACTACACAATCATTGTGTTGCCCCCAATGCCAAATGTGTTGATGGATTTATCTGGAAGCCAGATCCAGACATGCGTGCACCTACACTCGAGCGAGGGGCGGCAGGGGGGCATCGCTGCAGAGTCAGTGGAGCTAAAGCCCTGGCACCATTACCCAGAAGTCTTGGTGTGCCAGTACCCATCATCCCTCGCTTCAATCTTGAGCCCAGAAGGTGAAAATAAGAGGGCGGGCCGAGGGGAGAGAGAATCTAAAGCATGTTAAAGCAAAAGAGAGAGAGAGAGAGAGGTGGTGAATAAAAATGGAAAGGAAAAAAAAGATTTAAATAAAAATGTGAGAGAAAGACAAAAGAGGAAATAAAGCTGAGACAGAGTGAGGAGGGAACTGGTGAATAGAACGTCTGTAGTTTAGGAAAAAGACATACTGGAAGCATACTGGGATTCTGCTCATGCTGGTTTGTCTGTTTTTGTTCTTCTGTTAATCATCCAGTCGTTTTGGGTAAAAGAAAGAATTCACTCACAACTATTGGTCCAAAAGCTCGATATTACATGGATGCTGATATGCAGGATTCTCGCAAACCAACAAAGTATATTTTGTTTCACAGATCGTCCTCTCCATGTTTCTCCTGGCCACATTTCTCGATTTCTCTTCATCTGTTATTCCATCTGAGCAACTGGAATAATTTATCGAAATGTTGTCAAAATCCAAACACGAACGACTGCGAGTACAACACTTTAGTAGCTGCATTTGTTTAGATACAGGCCAAAAAAAAACATTTAAATGAAGCATTGATGTGCCCAAGAAGTGCCCTGAACTGTATTTTCCAGACATAAGGGAACAA